>NW_015714596.1:0-262 GCF_001515625.1 Sinocyclocheilus rhinocerous
CGTGTGAGTGTGTGTGTGTGTGTGTGTGTGTGTGGTGTTGTTGTTTGTTGTGATGTGTGGCGCTGCTGATGCGGTTTAGCTGCAGTGCTAAAGTCTCCATCATCCCGCGCCATTACAAACACTCTCTCATCACATCCACAGCTCAGGCCAAACAAACAGCTCGCCTCATTCATCGTGTCAGGCTGTGAATGTGCAGACAGTGTGTGTTCATTGCCGACGTTTCATTTGTGCGTTTTCAATGGCGCTCGGGCGCGAAATCATA
>NW_015714597.1:0-263 GCF_001515625.1 Sinocyclocheilus rhinocerous
CACTCTTAAAAATAAAGGTTCTTTATTGGAATCTATGGTTCCATGTAGATTCATGTAACCTTTCCATTTCACAAAAGTTCTTTATAGTAGAAAAAGGTTCTTTAGATTTTTTTAAAATTGGTTTACTTTAGGAAATGTTCACTGATAGCTCTTTGGAGAACCAAAACTTGTTCTTTTACGACATCACTGTAAAAACCTTCTTTGGAACCTTTATTTTTAGTGTGTAGGAATTTATATCTGTTGTAAAGAGTGTTTGTTGAGCT
>NW_015714598.1:0-263 GCF_001515625.1 Sinocyclocheilus rhinocerous
TCACACATTTACTGTTTTTTTTTTTGTGCCTGTTTTTACCCAAAAATTTATGCATGTTGTGTAGTAGTGCCTGGAGTATAAAACTAATGTATCTGTGTTCTATGTTTCAATTGTTTTATTTGTTAAAATGTAATGTAACATACAAAAGTTGTGGGGAAGTCGTGGCCTAATGTTTAGAGAGTCGGACTCGTAACCTAAGGTTGTGGATTCAAGTCTCATACCGGCAGGGATTGTAGGTGGGGGGGGGTGAATGTACAGCGCTC
>NW_015714599.1:0-263 GCF_001515625.1 Sinocyclocheilus rhinocerous
TCACTAAGCATGTGTATGCCCAAATTTGTAAGTGAAACCTGCACACGAACGTTTTCACAAATAAGTCATGATTCACTAAAACGTTCGTACTAAAATTTATTCTAAATATAAGAAAAAATATCTGAAAGCACACGTACGCAAAAATTACACTCTGGCTGGTTTTAATAATCTCTCTTTTGAGAGACAACTGCTGCTTCTGTCTCTTTTTTCTTGACAATAATTGCATTTATTTAGATGCACATCTTTACGATCACATCAAACGG
>NW_015714600.1:0-263 GCF_001515625.1 Sinocyclocheilus rhinocerous
TCACTTAGGTGTTTAGGGATAACTGCATAACCTTGTCTATCCAGCTGCGTTTTCTTTGAACCAGGCTGATTCATCCAGACAAATGTTTTATTCTCGGGTTGTCTAACAAATTATAGCTTTTTAATCATTTAAAGTCTATTCAGACAGGAATTGTTTCTCAAGGAGACGCCTGTAAAAGAACATTCACTTGACTCATTTGGATAAAAATTAAATCATGGGCCAACAAGGGAGTTTTTGTTCCATTTATGTGTGCAATGACACAC
>NW_015714601.1:0-263 GCF_001515625.1 Sinocyclocheilus rhinocerous
CTGTGGCGTTTATATAAGCCTTTTGACAGGTTGTGTCACAGAGCTATAAAAACGGTTATGCTCACCAAGTGAATGAATCGCGTTTGTGTCGAACTCTTATTACAAAGCAAAACAAACACTCTTCTTCAATCCATGAACCTTTCTCTCAGTTAATGTGCGCGATGTCATCTCACAGTCTGAAACAGCAAATCTTCCTCTTCTTCTTCTGATGTTTATTTGCGGTTTTGGCAAACCAACTTAAAGGTGCATTACCGCCACCTACT
>NW_015714602.1:0-263 GCF_001515625.1 Sinocyclocheilus rhinocerous
TCACTGTCGTTCAGCATGTGGGCACTGTGTCTAGCAATGTGTGCACTGACGCCAACATTCATCAATTACTCACACACAATATCCGTCTAAACGCAGCGCTGTGATGTTCTGATTACATTTCCAGATCTGTTAGCACAAGTGCTAATAGATATGTGAGCGGCTGGCATGAAGAGTCTGATGGGCATGTGGCACCGGTCACATCTTTCCCCTGAGGCCTCGGCTGCTGTGATGCAGCTCAAAGTCTCAGACGTGACTAAGAAGTT
>NW_015714603.1:0-263 GCF_001515625.1 Sinocyclocheilus rhinocerous
TCACGACACGTGTGCACAAGTGAAAATAGCTCTGCTGTAATATTAGTCATTTGTTCTTGTTTTAAATAAACTCTACTTATTTTGATGCATTTTAAATGAGACCCAACATCTTAAGTTATTTTTCTTGCAAGATAAATATATAGATATTTGTACTGGGAAACAAGACACTGACAATACTAATAAAATGTTTTTCGTTTTGTTCCTGAGATCATTTGGCGTCTCAGATTCAGTCTTTATTACAGGCTTCTTCCTCTACGACCGTC
>NW_015714604.1:0-263 GCF_001515625.1 Sinocyclocheilus rhinocerous
CACGACTGGTTTTCAACTGTTCGTTCAAACACCAGGGTCTATCTCTTAACAACCAACTCCTGCCTGGTCCTGCACTTGGACCATCACTGTTGGGCGTCCTGCTACGATTCAGACAGCATCATGTGGCTGTAAGTGCAGATATCAAGGGCATGTTCCATCAGGTTCGTCTCCTACCAAAGGACAGACCCTTTCTCCGTTTCATTTGGAGAGACCTGCATAGTGAGAACCCTCCAGATGTGTATGAATGGCAGGTTCTACCATTT
>NW_015714605.1:0-263 GCF_001515625.1 Sinocyclocheilus rhinocerous
GGCGGGACATTTGAAATTGTTACCCTTACAGTTGGCGATACTAAAAGTTGAACAATAACAAAAGCTCCACTTACCACTATGCCGCTTTCTACCTTCTAAACGATTCACCAGTTGCTCCTCCTTCAAAAAGACCCTTTTTGATCCTAGATGCTGAAACAATGTTTTCATGTCCCACTCGTTCAGCTACGTCCAGCAACACATCCTCCACCGTTACTCCCGCTTGAGTGATGCATCTAATTCCGTGACGGAGCGACAGAGACGGC
>NW_015714606.1:0-263 GCF_001515625.1 Sinocyclocheilus rhinocerous
TCAGCGCATTAAAGGATTCGGGGGAGCCATGACAGATGCAGCAGCCATGAATATTCTGTCCCTGTCCTCTGGAGCTCAGGACCAGCTGCTCAGACAGTACTTCTCCCCAGATGGTGAGAGGGACAGAGATTTAGAAAGGGTAAAGAAAATGGGTTCAGAATTCTGAGTTCTGAATGGTGCACATCCCTGTCTGTCACAGGTATAGAGTACCGTTTCGTGAGAGTGCCGATGGCCAGTTGTGATTTCTCAACTCGCCTCTACAC
>NW_015714607.1:0-263 GCF_001515625.1 Sinocyclocheilus rhinocerous
TCAGTCAACTCACACTTACTGAGCCTGAAAAAAAGATTCTTAAATGATTGTCATTATATATTGCATTATATATGTAAAACAAAAGTAAACATGAACAAAAATATTTAAATGAAGCATTTCTTATATTGTCCATATATCTGAAAGTGACTCCTCATTAAGCCTTTAAATGTACAGATATATTAAAACAGCACATTATTTAGTCACATAATTTGCAAGGTCTAATGATGAGCCTCTTTGAGATATATGGACAATATGAGAAATGC
>NW_015714608.1:0-263 GCF_001515625.1 Sinocyclocheilus rhinocerous
TCCATAATTTTATACAAGTATTCAACTTCTATCTACCAAGTTTTCCACAAACTTTCAAAAAATGTCTCAAAACCCACTGTGCTCCAACCAACTACTGTGAACACAAGACTGTGTCCCAAGTAAGCATCCCTAATAAAAAGCGTTTGGTTCACATTATTTGCCGTGTCGTGCATCAAGAACATTTTTACGATGCTGTATAAAAATAACAATTAACTTTCAACTTTTCTACCAACTTAGTTACACTTTAAAAACAAAATTTGAGA
>NW_015714609.1:0-263 GCF_001515625.1 Sinocyclocheilus rhinocerous
TCTCCATGCTGTAATTAACTGCTCTGGTTAGAGTTCATTAAAGTCAGATCCAGGATCAGTTTCCCATAATTAGATTCTTATCGCACACATTACGTCTGGAATCCAAAACTGGCCACGGACCAGAGGAGAAGCGCATTACCTTCAACAGACACTTTTACACATGATGCACTGTGAATCAGGGAAAAGACACATCTGCTCCAAGTGCATGCTTGTTCTCTGGTCCTTTCTTTTTTCTTCTCTGTTTGCATATATATATATATACA
>NW_015714610.1:0-263 GCF_001515625.1 Sinocyclocheilus rhinocerous
AAAAAAAAACTGTAATAATCACAATACATAAATCACACAGGTTATACATCACTAAACATTTACATGGAAATCACAATTTTGTTTTACAAATAGTGTAGTGTATACACAAATGTGTGTTTTTATGTGTGTGTAAAAATGTCCAGTTCTTCAATATATGAAGTGTCCATAATCAACTAATGTCAAAAGGTCAAACAGTCTATAGTCACTTGTCATACGTCTTCAGTAAGTCATTTGAGAGCTCTCATAAGTCAGTCAGTCAGTCA
>NW_015714611.1:0-263 GCF_001515625.1 Sinocyclocheilus rhinocerous
TCTTTTCAGTTCAGATCGTTTTCTTCTGTTGTGCTGTGTGATATAACAATTTCATTGTTGTTGCAAGTCATATTATAGGAGTTATGAGAAAGTTAGATGGATTAGTTATTGTATAAAAAGAGTCTGAGTTCTGTTTTTTGTCATTGAAGGTAATTTGCTTAAAACCTAATGCATTGTTGTAATTACTGATGTAAGGATTTTGAGGGATAATAATTTTTGGACATTTTACACTGAAATGCAATTTCAATTCTGTTTTACTCTGC
>NW_015714612.1:0-263 GCF_001515625.1 Sinocyclocheilus rhinocerous
TCGGCCGTCCTACTGTGGGCCTGCGATATTCAGTGGTCTGGTGCTAGTGGCCGTTGGCGTGGGAGCTGTGAAATCAAACATCACTCCATTCGGGGCAGATCAGGTAATGCAGGGGCTTTCAAAATGGGGTCTGGGGAAGTGCTAGGTGCTCGGGGTCCATGGAAAAGTTTAGATAAAAACAGTGTAAAAATACATTAATTAAAGAAAATAAATGTTAAAAATAAACAAATTAACTTTTCATATATAATTTGAATAAAATAAAT
>NW_015714613.1:0-263 GCF_001515625.1 Sinocyclocheilus rhinocerous
TAGTTCATCTCACTAGTAATGTTTAGTTCATTCAACTGGCTGAACAGTTAATTTGCCCACACAACTCAAGTTTCTATTTTCTACTGTACCACATAAAATTGGCATGGACATTTAACATGCAATGTATTTTATTTTATTTCAAAATTGACAGCATGCCATTTAGTATTAGTGTGTTTATTATAAAAACACTTTTAAAAACATTGACATTTCATATTAACTGTGGAGTAGGGCTGCACGATAAATCGCATGCGATATTTAACGCG
>NW_015714614.1:0-263 GCF_001515625.1 Sinocyclocheilus rhinocerous
TTCAAGGCCCCAAAACCTCCTATATATATTATTTTAACAAAGTTTAGCTAGATGAGATTAAAAGCAGCACAAAACCATTAAACCTACATGACAAGTTTGAGAGAATGCGCTAAACAGATGCTCGAGAAACTGCCTGAAACAATGCACTTCTTGAAACATTGTATCATAACAGGGCGGAACATCGACGAAACGGATAACACTTATTATGTAAGCGTATTAGTATATGACAAAACAGCTTTAATGTCATTTCAAACATGTAAAAG
>NW_015714615.1:0-263 GCF_001515625.1 Sinocyclocheilus rhinocerous
TTATAAAAACCCTGGCATGTCTACAGAACTGTAGGCGAACATGAGGAACATTAATTCATAAAACATGTCCTGCCTCTTATAACACACAGCAGCAGCGTGGAGACCCATCAGCTCTAATAAGGTGTCACTGCCAAGGGTTTTATAAATGAACCGGATGCTGCGTCCCTCGGTACGGCAGAGCAAACCAACTCCAGTGGATTAAGCCGTAATTAATCTATCATCTCTCCTTCCACTCACTCACTCTTTTTAATACACATGAGCAT
>NW_015714616.1:0-263 GCF_001515625.1 Sinocyclocheilus rhinocerous
CATAAATGCAGTTACACAGAGACTATAATGGCAAAAAGTTATGCTATGAAATTGTGTGAAGTGTGAAATTCTAAATATTAAGATAAAAATATGATGGTACACATACAAAAATATGAACATAGTGTCTGACAGTAAGTATTTTTACTTAGTTACTGTAGCACACGTTAGCACTTTATGAAATAGACTGATCATTGAACAATTGCTGCATTCAATTTGTCCTTGGAAGTTAGAAATTCCGAGTTTGTATGAACTGGAACGCCCTC
>NW_015714617.1:0-263 GCF_001515625.1 Sinocyclocheilus rhinocerous
TCCAATCAGCTGTAAATGAAGAAGCAATTTCATTCATTAACACTCTTTAAGACGGGAATTTTCACAGCGGTGGGGATTGATACTGTAAAAATCAAGCGACCTTCATAGTTGCTTTATTCCTGACTATGTGGTGGGTGGACATAAAACACTTCTGATTGTAGTACCTCGAATAGGGGTGCTCCGATTGATCGGCTACCGATCACAATCGGACGATAATTGCTTTGGGATGATTGATCGGCGGTCTCTAAAAAGGCAGATCTCAT
>NW_015714618.1:0-263 GCF_001515625.1 Sinocyclocheilus rhinocerous
TTAGCATTATCAAAGTTATTTGTTTTGCAGTATTGCAGTAATTTTACATACTTCTGTGATAAAAACACAGTAACGTTAACGTTGAACCAGTCATCATGACGTTAACTACGAGACAAATATCTGGGCATGCCTATATTTAGTTAATGTTAATTATTGTTTTCTAAAGAAACAGACAAGGGACATCAAGGACAGACCAACTCAAATGATTTTATTTATATTCATTTTGATTAAAACATGTATAATTCATCAATAATGTCAATCAT
>NW_015714619.1:0-263 GCF_001515625.1 Sinocyclocheilus rhinocerous
TTATTTTATTTCAGCTAGTTGTCAAAGCAACATATCTCATTTTCATTTAGTTTAACTTGATGCACTACAATAACTAAAAATGAATAAAACATATATGGACATATAAAAAAAAGAGATAAAATGTAATAAAAATTACTAAAACTTTTAACAAATTAAAATATGAATAAACACTATAATGTCTCAAAAAAACTATAGTCTCTCAATGATACTAAAATAAGACTGAATTTAACTTTACCTTTAAATGATGTCAGGCCATTGGCTTC
>NW_015714620.1:0-263 GCF_001515625.1 Sinocyclocheilus rhinocerous
GTTGTCAAACTTCCAGTGAAAGCAAAGCGTCTTGCATCCAGACTCGCACAATAATAACCAAACTAACTAAAACCTGCCACCTGCAAAGGCATCCAAAATAGGCAAGCACACAATTTACGAGTAACTTTAGTGGAAAATAAATGAATGGCAGAGCAGATGACATTAAATAACATTCAATTAACATTCAGGGAAGACATTTAGTTCACATTTTATTTTTGGGGGCTGCAGATTGATGGACAACGGATAGTGGTGTGCTGATTTTC
>NW_015714621.1:0-263 GCF_001515625.1 Sinocyclocheilus rhinocerous
TTCAAAATCATACTAATATCCATATGCATAATGTAAGGTTGCATACTAGTTGACTGTCTCTGTGATGCAGTATGTAGTATGCAGTGTGTTTTGCAAACCTGCATCTCTGCTACATGCGTTGCGCAGCAACCAATCAATCAATGCCATTGATGTGTTCAGAAGCGTTACAGTGTGCAAACCATGGCAACCTGCTCTATGGGATGCAAGAAGACCATATTAACAGTGATTGCAAAAATCTAAGGCTTAATTAGGCACCGTTATTG
>NW_015714622.1:0-263 GCF_001515625.1 Sinocyclocheilus rhinocerous
TTCACTAAAGAGAACCATTTTAAAAGAGACATTTGTTAGTTAATCGGACTACACTGGTTGCACTGGAAGTTTTTGATTCAATAAAAAGAACAGACTGAAAATTGTAATTTGTTCATGAATTGGACTATACTGTTTGTGCTGCATGTTTCTGATTCACTAACAAGAGCCAATCAGAAAGAGTCAGTTGTTTGTGAATCACACACTAAATTCATGAACTCCAAGTGTCAAAAATCTGCAGACTGGTTCTGGTTTTACCAACTAGC
>NW_015714623.1:0-263 GCF_001515625.1 Sinocyclocheilus rhinocerous
CCTCCTGCTGAGCCAGATCGAACCCTGTCACCACCAATTTTACAGCCATGAAAGATATGAACCATAACAATCTCCACTCGATTCTGGACTCTTTTCTTGAGAAAGAGCGAAGAGTTCAACAGTAAAACAAAGGAAAGTTGTATATGTGTATAAGTACAACAGTTGGGTTCTATAAGTAAAAGCCATTTATTTATTTCTTCCATAGAGATATTTATTTAGCTTTCTATTCAAACTTACTGAATTTATGACTTAAAGTCAATAGC
>NW_015714624.1:0-263 GCF_001515625.1 Sinocyclocheilus rhinocerous
TTCTTACTTGTATTGTGTCCTGGGCAAACCCTCCATAACTCTCATTACTTCAGACAATGGTTTCCCATTTGGTTTGATCTTTGTACTGCAATTGACCCTTTGCAGGAAGTTTGATTGACAGGCAATCTGACCAATCATAAAGTTGAATCTTTGAATCACCAGACATTCTCTGAGCCACAAATCGTATTTATTGTTTGAATTTCTTTAAAAATTACAAAATTTGAAAGCGCAGACTTTGTTTCATACCAAAAGTAACCTGCTCT
>NW_015714625.1:0-263 GCF_001515625.1 Sinocyclocheilus rhinocerous
TTTATTATGTTGGTTGTTGTATGTATTGTAGCAATTCAGAACTTAAATGTTTATTGAGTAGCGCTAAAAGGTTGATTATATTATGCAAACGTCAAAACGCATTAGTATGCAAATCATGCGCTATGTTAAAAGTGTTTTGAGGTAATATAGTATTGTGCAATGAACTGTGTGAAATCAAATCTTTATTATTTGATAATCTGCCCTTGTTATCACATTTTGGTAACACTTTATAATAACTTTCATTAATAAACCATTAACAAACA
>NW_015714626.1:0-263 GCF_001515625.1 Sinocyclocheilus rhinocerous
TTTAGACAAACCATGTGCCAATCCATTAATCAACACCATTGCTGAATATTTTCTCCTTAAAACTTTAGTTTCCCAATGGCAGTCCCAGAAACGCAGTTTGAAACAGCCCTCGGTTTGCTACGTCACAAAATTCAATAACCAACCAAGTCAAGGGATAGATTCCTATCATTAGCATATCCATCTCTCCATTTATACAAACGCGGCGCGCATAGAGATAGCATGCAAAATATTCCAATAGGATTACCAGCACAAAACCAAAAATA
>NW_015714627.1:0-263 GCF_001515625.1 Sinocyclocheilus rhinocerous
CTGAGCCACCCAAGGCCAGTCTTTTGAATCGCAAGCTATCCAAACCCTGCCTTTTTTTTCTTGTTTCTCTCTCTCTCTCTTATTTCTTTCCTCTTTCTGATAGAAAAAGCTTAGTGCATTCAGGGAAGGGTGAGTTGAATTCCCCCCTCCCGGCCCAGAGTAATCCAGGCTCAGGTCTCAGTTTACAGACACAATGGGGCTTGGAGAATTGGACTTGTGATAATTGTGTTGCTATCCCATTTCTCCTGTAATGGAATCTCTCA
>NW_015714628.1:0-263 GCF_001515625.1 Sinocyclocheilus rhinocerous
GCTACAAATACAAAATAAAAAATATGTAAAAATGTGTTCATAGGCATCACAAATAATATATATTAAATGTTTATATTATTTTTTACAAACAAATCTAAATGAATATCAAATTACATTCTTTGCTGAGATCTGAGTAGCCTAAGTTCAATGTTTATTCTACGCAATGACACAGTTTTGTGTTGTGGTAACATAATGACATCATCCAATAATGTCACAAGGTCATTTAGCAACTTTTAGCAACAAAACGACCTGCCTTTAGCAAC
>NW_015714629.1:0-263 GCF_001515625.1 Sinocyclocheilus rhinocerous
TAAATTGTTTTCTGTTGACATTTACCATTGTTTTTGGGCATGGTAGCCATAGTTTACTCGTGATATTTGAAGTAAAACCCTAGTACACAGGGGTTAAATGGTCTTTTAATAAAAAATTACCATAGTTTTTGCATGGTAACCTAACCATTGTTTAACTGTATTAACTGGAGTAAAACTATAGTAACCAGAAGTAAAATTCGTTTAATTTGATGACTTATCTTTAGCCTGAATCTACAACATTTCTGCCAGAATAGTATAACTGC
>NW_015714630.1:0-263 GCF_001515625.1 Sinocyclocheilus rhinocerous
TTTTAATAAAAAAATCTTACATATTGTGCCTTTAAGACTGGTTTTCTGGTCCAGGGTCACAAATGTAAACAATCAATTCAAGCTTCACGTTACAGATAATACAAATTGAAAATATAACAATGAACTGCCAGAAACAGTCAAACTTAAGGTTTATTACGATACATGGCAATCTAAAAATGTGAACAGTATTTAAAATGCTTTATATCAAGTTAAGACGTTCCTATCACAGCAAACACCTATCACAGCCACAGATGCAAACAAAC
>NW_015714631.1:0-263 GCF_001515625.1 Sinocyclocheilus rhinocerous
TTTGCATCCAAGAATTCAATGCAGTTTCCTTGTAGCATGCTGGAACCATGCTCTAACTTTTAGCCAGGTTTTCATAATGCAAAAGGTTTATGCATTCATATTTAATCATCAAAAATGTTCTAATAATCAAATCTCATCTGATGATTTTCAAAGAGCATTTGTTATTGTTTACCTTGCAAAATTCATACATGATTATTGGTTGTTTTTCTGTGCCTACATCTCTTACTATTCATGTAGAATATTCAAACTCACTATTCTATATA
>NW_015714632.1:0-263 GCF_001515625.1 Sinocyclocheilus rhinocerous
GTAATTAGTTACTTTTTTAGGGAGTAACGCAACATTGTAACGCATCACTTTTAAGATTTGCTTCTGTAATACGAATTTGCGAAAAATCCTAATTTAACGTACCATATCTTAAGTTAAGACCTAAGATAAGAAACATTGTGTAATACGCCCCCAGGGTCAGAAATGTGGCGTTGTGCTGATCCTAACCTGTGGTTCTTCAGGTGACACACAGTCTGGCTGCGTGTCTGCGGGACGTGATGTTCAGCGGCGTCCAGATGAAGCTC
>NW_015714633.1:0-263 GCF_001515625.1 Sinocyclocheilus rhinocerous
TTGTGTATCTGATAGTATGCCATGCTTAAAGGGATAGTTCACCCAGAAATGAAAGTTTTGTAATCATTTACTCATGTTGATCCAATCCTGTATGAGTTTCTTTCTTCTGTTGAGAACAAAATAATATATTTTAAAGAATGCGGGTAACCAAACAGATGACGGTAGCCATTGACTTCCATAGTATGGAAGAAAAAAATACGCTGGAATTTAATGGCTACCGTCAACTATTTGGTTACCCGCATTCTTCCAAATAACCTGTTTGG
>NW_015714634.1:0-262 GCF_001515625.1 Sinocyclocheilus rhinocerous
ACAGATAGATAGATAGATAGATAGATAGATAGATAGATAGATGAAGACTGACGCAAATAGGAGAAAATACTGTAGCAGGCAGAGTAGCTCACTGTTCACGATATATAGGAATAAAATAGGAATATAGGAAGAAAATATAAATATTGAATTGCTGTCATATTGGTGAGGGGTTATATGAATGTATCACTCACTACGTTTACATGGACAACAATATTCCTATTTTAACACGATTAAGACAATACTCTGATTAAGAATCTACCAT
>NW_015714635.1:0-263 GCF_001515625.1 Sinocyclocheilus rhinocerous
TTGGCAAACACTACGAACTATTGCAAGTTTAACCCTAAATCCTTAAATTTTGCATTTTTGGAATTGGTAATGCATACATTTGTATGTATTAACTCAATATTTGTTTCAGTTATGAATGGCTTTCACCTTTACCTACATCCCTAAAAGGAGATTTTGTCATTTTATCTTACTTCTGGGAACAATTGTGCACACACGCACGCACACGCACACGCACACACACACTCACACGCACACCCACACCCACACACACACACACACACACA
>NW_015714636.1:0-263 GCF_001515625.1 Sinocyclocheilus rhinocerous
AAGGGGGTCTGAATACTTTCCGTACCCACTGTATATATACACTTTGAGATTTTGTGGCTTGTGTTTTAGAAAATCAAATCCAACATATCGTTGGAAAGGTCTGACAGTTAAGGTTCCATATTTGGTAACTGTTTTGTAATATAAGTGATATTGTGACAGAAAATGATTGATTTGTGACAGAAAAATGCATCAAAAAAATTCAATAGAGTTTGGCTGTCACCCAGTGGTTGTTTTTGGTATAGTGCCCAAACAAAATCTCACAG
>NW_015714637.1:0-263 GCF_001515625.1 Sinocyclocheilus rhinocerous
TGAAGTGCGCAGGTCATGGTTGCTTAGCAACAGCAGACGCCTCTGAAGCGCAAGCGCCCGAACGCTTTGGGGGGAAAGCAGAAAGCGGCGCGCCTAGCGTTTTCTACGCGTTTTTAGGCGCGATATGTGAACGGCCCTTAATCATCAGTTTGCGGTAACGACCCATCAGCCTGCTCCATCTAGAGTTTCAAGACAGACCTTGGCATTTTGCTGACATAGCCTGAGTGTGGTCGGCTGAAGTTTACACAGCTGGCACATCTTTC
>NW_015714638.1:0-263 GCF_001515625.1 Sinocyclocheilus rhinocerous
TTTTTTTAGCAAGATACATGCTTTGTTGTTCCCAGAAAAAAAAAAAGAATATGACAGATTTCCACCAATTGGTTAATCAAACTCCTTTGAAAGACAGATTTACAAACGTTCGACTACACAAACAAAGAGTATTAGTTTGTTCATAATAGCATATTACAAGCCTGCTTGTAATACATTTCCAGTACATACACAATGCACAGAATGCTCATTTTTGTATTCATGAAATGTGAAATGGAGGGAGCACTGCATTGTGGGATACGGTA
>NW_015714639.1:0-263 GCF_001515625.1 Sinocyclocheilus rhinocerous
TGACCTGGCCTTGAATTAGGAGTACAGTGATAGTCATCTGTTGTGTGCAGCGGGGCCGCTGAGGCGAGGAAAATAGGCAGGGAAGGAGACGAGCCGAGAGAGAGAGAGCAAGAGCAAGAGCCAAAGACGAGAAAAGACAGGATGATACATAGTGCTGAGGCTAGCAAACTTCCTGACCGTCCAGTGTAGGTTAGGAAAGCTGAGGATTAAGCACACACACAGAGCTGGATATAAGCTCCAGGGGCTCATCTGTGCTCATAACC
>NW_015714640.1:0-263 GCF_001515625.1 Sinocyclocheilus rhinocerous
CGTCCCTGAAGGCCCCGAAGCTTCCCACCAGGCCAGTAAAGCTGACATCTAACCTGGTTGGGAAAGCTTATACGGCGGCAGGTCAGGTCGGTGCGTGTCTGTACACTATGGCGGTGTTGCAGGCATATCAGGCCGACCTGCTTAAAGACCTGGATGATAGGGAGGAAAATTAATCCAACGTAGTCGCTGAACTACGCTGGGCCACAGATCTGTTGCTTCGGGCCACCAAAGAAACGGCCAGAGCCATCGGCCGTTCAATGGCA
>NW_015714641.1:0-263 GCF_001515625.1 Sinocyclocheilus rhinocerous
TGACGATTTGAAAAATGACCATATCGCCCAACACTAATATATACACACACACAGTTGTCAAAATTTCACATACAATTTGCAGTATCTGCAAGATGTTAATTATTTTACCAAAATAAAAGTTGTCGAAATGTTATTTTCAACAAAACAAAATAAAATTTTATTTTTTTATTTAGTATTGACCTGAATAAGATATTTTACATAAAAGATGTTTACATATAGCCCACAAGAGAAAATAATAGTTTATAATAACGACCCCGTTCAAA
>NW_015714642.1:0-263 GCF_001515625.1 Sinocyclocheilus rhinocerous
CACGCAGATTTTCGCTTCACAAGACATTAACTGATGGACTGGAGTAGTGTGGATCATTGCTGTGATGTTTTTATCAGCTGTTTGGACTTTCATTCTGACGGCAACCATTCACTGCAGAGGATCCGTTGACACCGAGAGACGGAAGTAGTTAAATGGAAATGCTTGTGAATGACTATCAAATTGTCATTTGATTAAAATGTCTTCCATATAAATAATTTAGAAAAGAGGCTGCTTACCTGCATTAACACTCTGTGATCCCCATC
>NW_015714643.1:0-263 GCF_001515625.1 Sinocyclocheilus rhinocerous
TGCAAGTGAAGGCACGCAGTGAGGCATCAGCAATCGGGCATCGGATGAGGAGTCAACTAAGGCTAACTGGGGAAGGTTTGGATATACCACCCTGTCGGCTATTGACGAGGTACATCAGACTACAGGTCTGCGCTGACGGGTAGCTTGCAGGACTTAGCCCCATTCTCTTTTCAGGCAAGTTAGTCGTTGACGCGCCTGCCCGGTTGTGCTAAAAGCCATAGCTGTTTGAGAGGCTCACTGCAGTATGTGAGGACGGAGTGTCC
>NW_015714644.1:0-263 GCF_001515625.1 Sinocyclocheilus rhinocerous
CTGTTGTTGTGGTCTTACCAGGCTCATGTGTTGTATTTGGAGAGAGAGGTTGAATATCTGGAGGAGAAAATTTGAATTTGATATTTTAAGCTTAGTTTTCCAGTTATTAATCTAGTTTATTACACTGCTCTCTGGAATACCTGATTCTGATTGGTCAGTCATGGCATCCAGCTGTCTGATATTTCCTAATATTTGGCTTTGTCATAGCAACACTGACTGAAATCCAGGGGTGTGAAGTAACGAATTACAAATACTCACGTTAC
>NW_015714645.1:0-263 GCF_001515625.1 Sinocyclocheilus rhinocerous
GTGCCAGAGACGTGCAGCTGGGATGAAGGGCCGTCCGATGAGGATCAGAAACACTGGTGCATCATGGGGCTTCTGTTGAAGTCTGATGATGAGCATGTTAAGTCTATGCATTTGCTGCTACATGTTGTTTTAAGGTCACTTCCTCTATGGCACACATTATGCGATTTTTTTTTGTCTTATCCTTTCTTCTTTTAAATAAGATAGCATTGATAATATTAAAAATACTTTAATATTTAATTTAATAAATATAAAAAATTGAAACC
>NW_015714646.1:0-263 GCF_001515625.1 Sinocyclocheilus rhinocerous
TCTCCCTTTGGAGTGGACTTTGAGATTTGTAACTTTGTAGATCTTGTTTATGCCCAAACATACACACTACACACTGACTACAATTCAAAAAGTGAAAAAGCATAATAGGACCCCTTTAAAATAAAATTAAACTAACTTACTAACTAAATAAATAATTTATCTTATTTTTGAATATCAAAAAATCTGTAATCTCGCAAGGAAAACTGCAAATGATATTGAAATGTTTTTAAAGGGGTCATATGATGCTGCTAAAAAGAACATTA
>NW_015714647.1:0-263 GCF_001515625.1 Sinocyclocheilus rhinocerous
ATTGATTGCTTTTCTTTATTGTCGTGGCTTTGTGTCACTTGCCATAATTTTACTGTTTGCTATCGCCATGGTCTCTGTTTTATTTATGATTTAATAAAGCTTCATTTGGTACGTATCCACGCCTCATGGTTTGGTGATTTTGTGGGAGTGAACAAGCTTGCGTGCCTTTTTGTTGATTGGCATTTCCCCAGGTGTTCAGCCAGGGCTGGCGTAATTGCTACTAGTGATAATTCAATAATCTAAGCCTATACACCTTTATGCCA
>NW_015714648.1:0-263 GCF_001515625.1 Sinocyclocheilus rhinocerous
TGCTCCTTACAAAATTCTACTTCAGAAAGGTAGGGGGCGCTACACGTATAATATTTAAGTTTAATTTATTTATAAAGCACATTTAAAACAACCCTGGTTGACCAAAGTGTACAAAATTGCATAGATCCATCACCCAAATTAAAATAAACAATCACAAGACGTTGAAAGCACGGAAGTACAAAAAGGTTTTTAAAAGACTTAAACTCAGGCACTGTATAGTCCAGTGGTGGGCCGTCAGGGCCAGCAAAGCCTTCTCTGCTGGC
>NW_015714649.1:0-263 GCF_001515625.1 Sinocyclocheilus rhinocerous
TGTTAAAAAAAATTCCAGTCGTGATTTTGTAAAAAATGCTCAGGTTGAACACTCAATAACAATGCACAGAATGTGACCCCCAGACAGAAAGAAAATGTTAAATGTAAAATGAATAGTGTAATGTAAAATAAAATAAAATAAATTATTTAATTAAATTGAATTTTTTTTGAAGTTGTATTAAAAATGTAAAATTATTAGAAAACATTTTGCAAGAAATGTTTGCAAGACTGTATCAGTTTTTCTTGCTTTGAGCTTTAAAGCAC
>NW_015714650.1:0-263 GCF_001515625.1 Sinocyclocheilus rhinocerous
CCATGGCATTCCCTCTCTTGCCGCTAGTAGGATGCAAAGATGGGCTTTGTTATTATCTGCTCACACCTACAACATCAATTACCGAAAGTCAGAATTGCACGGTAATGCAGACGGACTGTCCAGATTGCTTCTCACTGACTCAGTGAAAGAAGCAAAAGTGGCTGAAATTTTCTACTTCAGTCAAGTGGAAAGGGCCCCAGTGACAGCTGCACAAGTGTGCAAGGGCACGCGAAATGACCCTGTCTTGTCCAAGGTCATGGATT
>NW_015714651.1:0-263 GCF_001515625.1 Sinocyclocheilus rhinocerous
TGATTTTTCCTCTGTGCAAGTCAAGTCACTGGACCCTGTGTGTAATTTTGGAAATGTCTTCTGAAAAATTAATAATTTTCATCCAAGGTTTTGTCTGACAGCTTTTTGTTTGTTTGTTTAATTCATTTCTATGGTAATCATAATACGGCTTATTTTCCCCCCTCTTTATCCAGATAATGGTTGTATACTTAACTAAACCAAGAAATCCATTGACTCTATTGACTCCACTGACCCTAGTGGTTATGGAGATACTGACTGTATCC
>NW_015714652.1:0-263 GCF_001515625.1 Sinocyclocheilus rhinocerous
TTCAGCAAGGATGCATTAAATTGATCAGAAGTGACAGTAAAGACACTTACTGTATAATGTTACAGTGGATTTCTGTTTCAAATAAATGCTGTTATTTTGAACTTTCAATCCATTCAGAGAATCCAGAAAAAAATGATTGCAGTTTCTACAAAAATATTAAGCAACACAACTGTTTTTAACATTGATGATAATAAAAAAAAATGTTTCTTAAGCCCCATATCAGCACATTAGAATGATTTCTGAAGGATCATGTGACACTGAAG
>NW_015714653.1:0-263 GCF_001515625.1 Sinocyclocheilus rhinocerous
GCGCGTTGCTTGCCTGTTCATAGAATATATTTTTAATAAAATATAAAATTTGGGCTTATTATATCACTGTCTTCTTATATTAACATGCAATTTAGCACTTTCTGTTCATATTCTGGCCTTATCTGGTTTCCTGTATGTAATATATTTTATTAATAAACTGTTAAACCGTGCCTTGAACTAAGCACTGAATTTATTTCTTTATATTTGAGTCTAAGTTCACTCTATTAACTGCTTCATTGTGAACGTATGGAGCTGTATGAACC
>NW_015714654.1:0-263 GCF_001515625.1 Sinocyclocheilus rhinocerous
TGTTGGAATCCTGGTTGAGAGATGATGTAACCTCCTAGAAGTGATGCCACTTGAATGTACCATTATTTTACTAGGATTTTTTGATGAGGGTAACAGGGATGACATGAAATCAGGGGACACCAATAAAATAATTAATAATTTATAGAAAAAGTGTATACTTATGCCAAAAACATTGCTTAACAATGAGACTGTATTTAGAACAATATTCAAATGTGATTTTTTTATATCATTTTGTCTTCATTTTGCAAATTAAAAGTCCTGCT
>NW_015714655.1:0-263 GCF_001515625.1 Sinocyclocheilus rhinocerous
CATTCGTTCAAGAATCTTTTAGGCAACACTGGTCATGCTGTATGTTTTTGATTCATTAAAAAGAACCGTCTTATAACAGTTCTTCGTTCAGAAATCTGACTACACTGGTCGTTCTGTATGTTTTAATTCACTAAAAAGAATGGTCTCATTAGAGTCATTAGGTCAGGAATTAGATTACACAAGCTGCGGTGAATCTTGTTGATTCACTAAAAAGAACCGTCTCATAAGAGTCATTCATATGGCAATAGGACTACATTGGTCGC
>NW_015714656.1:0-263 GCF_001515625.1 Sinocyclocheilus rhinocerous
AATATTTGTTGTACTGCCATTAATTTATTCTTGTTTTGATTTTTTTAAGTAAAAAACGAAATAAACAACTATTAATTAAAAAATACTAGGAATTACAAAAGAAATCCTCATAGCAAAACATCCATATGCATTATGATGTTCTTGAATATTTTTGCAGTATGGCTTTGAGAAATGCTGGCAAATTTTTTTGTTATCATTTTGAGTTGAAATGTGATATTCACTCATGAAGGGCTAAATGCATACAGTATAACACACAAACAAAC
>NW_015714657.1:0-263 GCF_001515625.1 Sinocyclocheilus rhinocerous
GACAACAAGTTTATGAGCTTCTGAATGTTACTTTTTGCACAGCGCAATCTCAGATCTCCGTATGCGAGTGGTGTGTGTGTGTGCGCGCGCATCAATTAAAGCAGCGACTTCTGGCGACAGCGGAAGTTCGTAGCTACGCGTGTGCACAGAGTCTATTAATATAGAACGGTAATTAAACTGAACGGTTTTAATGCATTGGCCTTGTCACACATACACATACACACACACATACAGTGGTGTTCAGTATGGTCACACTGTATATC
>NW_015714658.1:0-263 GCF_001515625.1 Sinocyclocheilus rhinocerous
TGTAAGCACTACCAGCAGCTCCAACCATAAGAGGAGCTGCACAGGGACAGAGGCAAGAATACAATTAATGCAATCTTTTATGTCAGGAGAATTTTTATGCATTTTAAGAAATACACCCAACACACCATTTCATAGCTCTCTTAAGAAATTTCCCAGACTTACTATAATAGAAGTCCAGCTGAAGGGCTCTGCTGAAACGGAAGCTAAGGCGGTCCAGTTTGCGGCTCATGAGCTTGATGGCAACATTAGCTGCACCAGCACTG
>NW_015714659.1:0-263 GCF_001515625.1 Sinocyclocheilus rhinocerous
TGCATTTAGTGTGCTTAGGAATTGTCCGTAAGCTTGTTTCACTGTAGGTCAAGGGACCCTTGACATGTAGGATTTCATCAAGTGTTCTTTCTGTTGTATCTGAGAACTTGAAACGACTTAGGCAAAATTTGCATAGGAATTTCTCAAGAGTTTAGGCAGTTTTTGTTATATACTGGCCCTGTTGTGTTGTTTAATGCATTTCCTAAACGTGTATATAACAAATTTTGGTAACACTTTATTTCGATAGTCCACTTTAGACATTC
>NW_015714660.1:0-263 GCF_001515625.1 Sinocyclocheilus rhinocerous
ACATACACACAAACAGTATATATATATATATATATATATATTTGGAATCAGAGGACGTCATCTCGCAGTCGCAGGCAGGCAGTGGGAAACAAACCCCTCTGGTGTGGCGGATCCAGTCTTGAAAAGACAGCACGTTTATGTCACCACAGGCCCGTTCTTCCACCCTAACATGGTAGTCTTGCAATTCTACACAAGATTCTCTTCCACTCGTCTTTTGTTGTTCTTTTGAACTTTCCAACTGATTATGGTGGCCACAGAGAATC
>NW_015714661.1:0-263 GCF_001515625.1 Sinocyclocheilus rhinocerous
TGACATCAGCTTTTATAAAAATTTTAAGATTTTTTTTAATTCTGAAATCCAGTGTTAGCTCATAGTGGCTTAATGTCAGATTTGAGGCCACCTTTATGCAATTGTGACCAACCACAATGCCAATGCAGCACGTATTCATAGGTGTCGCTTCATGTTACTGCAGATGGGTGTGAAATAATCAACCACATTTGCAACATTTTCATTTACATTATATTTATGCATTCAACAGATGCTTTTATCCTTACATTGCATTCAAGGTGTAC
>NW_015714662.1:0-263 GCF_001515625.1 Sinocyclocheilus rhinocerous
GCCAGGTCTGTGTAACAAAACCAGCCCAATCGCTTTCCAGGGGAAACTGGCTTTAAAACGTGCTCTAAAGTCATGTTCCGGGGTGACTTCCTCAGTCAATATCTTTTTCCAGTGTTCCCTTCAACCCACGGACTAAAAAAACAACCAAGT
Source organism: Sinocyclocheilus rhinocerous (assembly GCF_001515625.1). NCBI lineage: Eukaryota > Metazoa > Chordata > Actinopteri > Cypriniformes > Cyprinidae > Sinocyclocheilus > Sinocyclocheilus rhinocerous. Next base: position 151 of record NW_015714662.1, read on the forward strand.
AGCCCAATTCTGCGGGAAAATTGTAGACTTGGCAATACTGCAGCTGGCCAGTAATAATAATAATTAAATTTTATTTACTCAGTACATGAAGTCATTTGGTGCTCGATGAGTGC
>NW_015714663.1:0-263 GCF_001515625.1 Sinocyclocheilus rhinocerous
CTTTCCCTTCTGCTGGCCTCCGTAACAGATGAAGAGCTGCTCTTAGGTCCTAAAGCTCTGTGTACGGTCCACATATAGTGCAAAGCTAGGGCCGGGTCTGCCTCCCCCGAGGGCAGCGCTTGTAGGTTCACCACCTGGACCCTGAAAGGCGTGGTGGGACCCTTGGGCACATACCCGGGCCGGGGTCTCAGGATAATGTCAGAGTTGGCCGGCCCAAGTTCCAGGCACGATTCGTTGACCGAAAATGCATGCAGGTCCCCTAC
>NW_015714664.1:0-263 GCF_001515625.1 Sinocyclocheilus rhinocerous
AATTAATTTGCAACACGGTCTGCGCCGTTCGTGGAGGAAGCCTTGAGCTAGCGTCTGCTGGGAGAGCTGGAGGCCTGGCTGCGTATGGCCGGAAGAGCCGCGGTGAAAAGCTGATCCGCAGCGGGAAGCGAGTGTGAGATCTGGGGCGCGGCCCAGGCTCGTTGAAGGCCTGCTGCCGCTACGGCCCAGCGCTTCGAGGAGAGCCGGGTCTTGTGCGCGACGATGGTAGTGTCGAGCGAGGCGAGCTCGGGGATTTGCACGGT
>NW_015714665.1:0-263 GCF_001515625.1 Sinocyclocheilus rhinocerous
GTGTACGTATCAGGGAATGTGGTGATCTCAATAAGATATGTGTGTATGTGTGTGTTATGTATCAGGGCATGTGGTTTCCTCAGTAAGGGGTCTTGCGAGTCCTTCAATCGGACAGCTGGAGGGCCAATCTGTCCTCTCACACACAGCGATGGCAGGGCAGATAAGCGGCCACCACGGACCCGACCGTTTCCCCTCTGCCCCAACATACGCGCACACACCCACACCGGGAGCCCAGGAGCAGCCCGCAGCTGGGGGCTGACAGC
>NW_015714666.1:0-264 GCF_001515625.1 Sinocyclocheilus rhinocerous
AAAAAAAAAACATAGAACAGGGTTTTGCACAAAAATAAAATCTCTCCAAAAAACGTTTTTCTCTCTTCAGATTTGTTGTTCTAAGCGAGGAAAGTTTTTTAAGAGAAAACAATTTTTGAAGAGAAAAAAAATCTGATGAGAAAAATATTTGGAGTGAAAAGTAAAAAAAAAAAACAGTTTTAGAAAGAGAAAAAATATAATTTAAGGGGGGAAAAATCTGATGGGATAAAAAATGTAGAGAGAAATATGATTTTTAAGAAACGG
>NW_015714667.1:0-263 GCF_001515625.1 Sinocyclocheilus rhinocerous
GAAGGACAAACATCACTGCAACACTCCACCAATCTGTGCTTTATGCCGGTGTGGCCAGACTCAATCTTCTCCTCAGTGAAGACACTTGGAATTTGCAAAAAAAGCACCTAAAGGACCCTCAGATTGTGTGAAACAAGATTATCTGGTCTGACGAACCTCAATTCCAAGCATCATGTTTGAAGGAAACCAGCTCTTCTCATCACCTGCAGAGCACCATACCAAAAGTAAAGTGTGCTGGTAGCAGCCTCATGCTGTGGGCTGTT
>NW_015714668.1:0-263 GCF_001515625.1 Sinocyclocheilus rhinocerous
GTTCGTCAGGTGCTGGCGAAAAAGATGTGTCTTTAGACGTTTTTTTGAAAATGCCCAAAGACTCAGCTTAAAATTACTATCACAGTGATCAAAAATGCCTGCCAAATTCGAGATACAGCAAAAACGTCTACTGTAAAATGAACCTAAATTCATTACGGCTGTCATGATTAAAGTTAAGTGTGAAAATGAAGGTCATACAGTGCCGTTGTGTTACAGGCGTCCCGAGTTCGAATCCTGGTTTGAGGACCTTTCCTGATCCCACC
>NW_015714669.1:0-264 GCF_001515625.1 Sinocyclocheilus rhinocerous
AAAAAAAAGTTTTGTTTTTAAGTCTCAGAAATGGTTATCTAACTGCGGTTGCTTACAATTCAGCTTGCGCATTATGAAACCCAACTGAAAATCTGCCCGCATCTGGATTTTCACAGGCCTTTGAGTCAAAGAAGCAGAAGTTACAGACGCTGACGGAGATCTATTTGGCTGGAGGTCTGCTGGAGTTGTTGTGGAGAGAGAGAGAGAGAGAGAGATGTTATTGAGAGCAGACCTCCGTCATTGCTTCACATCCATTCATGCAGA
>NW_015714670.1:0-264 GCF_001515625.1 Sinocyclocheilus rhinocerous
ATATATATAGTGCAAGTTATTGTGCAATGTTCACATTTAACAGAAAAAACTTTAAAAAAATCTTTAAGTAGTACCATCTAGTAATACAAAAATATTACCATGTTCGACAAAGGTTCTGAAAAGGCCTGTAACAAGATTAAGTTTCTCAGGCTGTATGTCGTCAGCATCACTGTCGTCGCTGTCTTCTGTATGCCGTGGTTGGGGCCACTGGATGGCTTGCAGGATCATCTGTAATCCAAAAACAAATTATATATATATATATAT
>NW_015714671.1:0-264 GCF_001515625.1 Sinocyclocheilus rhinocerous
AAAAAAACAGGTCTCCAATCATCCGAAACCGATCGAGGATGCACTTTATGAACAGAGCGCTCACTCACTCCTGGAACTTTCAAAGGCTCGCTTTACTCATCCATTGACTCTGGAGGAAGTGTAGGTCCATAAAAGGACAGTTTACGCCTGGCACCCGATGCATGACCATTACAAGCTTCGGCCAAGAATTCCTCTGCTTTCCTCTGAATTCCATCACAAGCTTTGTTTAGTGATGTCGGTGCAGTGGTGTTGGCTGGGGGCGAA
>NW_015714672.1:0-264 GCF_001515625.1 Sinocyclocheilus rhinocerous
GTGGGTTCAGTGGTCAGTGTTTGGTTTAGCGTGGAGGCTGAATTTAAAAAAAGGAACCTCTAAAAGCGTTCTGACCTAATTAAGTTGTTGTGTTGGACTGACTGCTTGAAAATCTGGACTCAGCACAACTATATTATGGATATAAACAGTTTAATACACACACTCACACTGAGAAAAAAAATCGTAATTTCATTGACCCTTTAACATTTGTGTTGTACCCACCAGACATTTGATCATCGAGAACTTCATCCCACTGGAGGAGAA
>NW_015714673.1:0-264 GCF_001515625.1 Sinocyclocheilus rhinocerous
AGGATAATCACCTGTAGGAAAATTATACAAATAGTATAGATTTTTTAAAAACACGAAATTAATTTAACACCAACGACCAATTTCAAGAAAACTGTTTTGAATAGGCTAGTTGTCTTTTGAAAAGTTGCAAATCAATATAGTTGACAGAATATAGACAGAAACTTCTGTCCTACATTTATACTGTTATCATATTCCATATATTTACATACAGCGTGAAGCCAAAGACAAATTAGCAATTCCGGAGGAGAAACCGAAAGTGTTTAA
>NW_015714674.1:0-264 GCF_001515625.1 Sinocyclocheilus rhinocerous
CTAGAAATGAGTCTACTACACAATTCTCATTGCAATTAGGCAATATAACAAGATTTCAGTGACAAACAGTGCTTGTAAACTATTAGAGAAGTTGCACTGCATGTAAAAGTGATCCCTTCCCTAATTTGAAACAGCTGCAGTCAAACTCAGGCCCGCAGCAGTAGAAATAGCACATAAGTACAGCTCAGAAAAACATACAAGTTTAAAATTAAGAGGTTAAGGCCTTATTTTACATCTTTAAAAAGCACCATCCTATATTCCACC
>NW_015714675.1:0-264 GCF_001515625.1 Sinocyclocheilus rhinocerous
AAAAAATTTGAGATTTGAAATATAAAAAGGCAACTTCCCTAAAAGTGCCTTAGCAATGAACATATACATATGCAATTTCCTCCTATTATGTAAAGAAGCCCATGCCAATGATCCGTAAAGTATACAATGATGAGTATGTGAATCTGCACCACAAACAAAGCGTAACGCTGCATGATCGACAGAGTCCTGTTTCCTTAATAAAGATAAAGATGCATGCATGTATACATTTACATTTAGTCATTTTGCAGACGCTTTTATCCAAAG
>NW_015714676.1:0-264 GCF_001515625.1 Sinocyclocheilus rhinocerous
TAATCCTCTGCATTTGAGTCCTCTGTTCACCTCGTCCCATCACAGTTTTAAGGTCAGCAGTCAAATTGTTGTGAGTGAGCATCGGCTTTGACATTCATGGATCCAGAGTGATATGTGACTGTAAAATTAACCTTCTGGGGTCTGAGGGGGTTATGGAGCCCTGGAGAAATTTTTACACGCCCTGACATTTGTGCTTTTTTCAGTATCTTAAAAAAAAACATATTAATGGCTTAAGTCTGATTACACTGTATTCAGCACAAACTG
>NW_015714677.1:0-264 GCF_001515625.1 Sinocyclocheilus rhinocerous
TATTCTAAACATTTCTGTTAATTGAAAAAAAGAAAAAAAAAGAAGTAAACTAAATAAAAAAAAAATAGAAATGTTGCTTTGGCAACTGGATTTAATACTGGATTAACTGGATTTATTAGTGAATAAATGCTGAAATGATTAAGTGAAAATAAATAAAAACTGAAATTAAAATAAATTAACCTTAAATAACTTAATACTGTATATAAATATGTTTAAAAAACTAAAATTTATAAAAATGACAACATCATTACAAAGTTACTTAAA
>NW_015714678.1:0-264 GCF_001515625.1 Sinocyclocheilus rhinocerous
TTATTGTGATATTCCCCACATAAATCACTTACAGCACCTATAAACGTAGCGATAACTCAGCATAGCTGCTAATCATTAGCTAATCAGATTTTTTAAAAAAGGTCAATGTCTTAGACTCTACTAGAAGCACAATCAAGGTTTGACGCAGTTGTTTTACAGGAGTGATGGTTTTATTCAAGTTGTAGCCTCTATCAATGCAAGTGGCTATTCATCTATCTGTAAGCTGGTGCTTTATATTTTACAGATATTTTACATATGTCACAG
>NW_015714679.1:0-264 GCF_001515625.1 Sinocyclocheilus rhinocerous
AAAATAAAAATTAAACTAAACCTAAATAAAATAAAATATATCAGTAATATAAAGTTAATACTTAAAAATATAATACAATATAATTAGAAATTATATAATTTCCTGCCATTTGTCAAAATTGTGAAAGTTTGATAACTACTGAAAATGAAAAAAAAAATAAAATGAAATATATAAATAATATAAATTAATACTTAATTATATTATACAATATAATATTTCCTGCCATTTATACAAATTTAGAAAGTCGATACAAAAAACAAAAAA
>NW_015714680.1:0-264 GCF_001515625.1 Sinocyclocheilus rhinocerous
AAAATAATGTTTTCATTTGTCTTACCACACCTGTCTATTATTTTGCTAAGTATTAATTTAGAAATATGGAAATACAGTGGCATGCAAGCTTGTCTGAGGTTGTAGGACCTGATTTTTTAATATTGTATGCTTATCCTTTTATCTTGTTATATATGTATATTAAGTGAGCCTAATACAGCATTTTGTTGCAATGAAAGACACCTTTCATGGAAGGAATACACAGCAATTTATATATTGGCAGTTAAGCAAAATAAATAAAATAAA
>NW_015714681.1:0-264 GCF_001515625.1 Sinocyclocheilus rhinocerous
GAAATGTACATCCACATTTTCCGTCTTGCTGTGAAGAAACATGGGGATAAACAAAATAAGCAAATAGACAAGTACCTGAAAGAGAAGAAAGATCAGATTCATCCCTTGATGGAAAATGCTTTCAATGCAACTATGCAGAAGTGTCTGAACCTTCCAGATTTCAGCAGTGATGAGACAGACATTTGTCATGCTTTTCTGAAAATGATCACAACAACAGAATCGCCAACATCTGCAACGACATACTGTGCGTTTCTCCACAACACA
>NW_015714682.1:0-264 GCF_001515625.1 Sinocyclocheilus rhinocerous
GTCTTCAGTGTCACATGACTCTTCAGAAATCATTCTGATAAGCTGATTTTCTGCTCAAAAAAACATTTCTTACTATTATCATTGTTAAAAGCGGTTGTGATTTTTTTACACTATTGTTAAAAAGTCTTAGGATTATTTTTTTTGAAGAATACTTTAATTAAAAATGTAATTCTTTTGATCAAAAGTGACAGTAAATACATTATTATTATTTAAAAATATATATTAAGCAGTAAAAATGTTTTTCAATGTTAATAATAATAATAA
>NW_015714683.1:0-264 GCF_001515625.1 Sinocyclocheilus rhinocerous
TTGTATTAAATTATAAATCCAGAAAAAATAAAACAAAAAACACACAACTTGTTAAAAGATATCATAGGGCTTTATTACTGTAAACAATAATAATAATAATAATAAATTAATAAATTGTTAAAGTTTTATTAATTCAATTGAGTATGCATGCTTTTAAATGTATTTTCACCCATAAAATGGAATCCAGAAAAATTTAAATGGAAAGCACAGAATTTGGGCAAAATAAAACTGAATTTTGGAAAAATGTAATATATTTCATAGAGA
>NW_015714684.1:0-264 GCF_001515625.1 Sinocyclocheilus rhinocerous
AAAATTCAAATTTAGTTTTTCAGCCATTTTGACAGCCCTAGTTTGAACCTATTGACCAACCGAAGTGAACATTTCTAGAAGATTCGTTTTGGCAAGATGTTTTGAATATCTGAAATTAACTCTAACCAAACTTTGTTTTGGTCTGATTTTGTTCGAAATGACGTCACAGTAGATGATTTCTCCAAGTATATTGGGGCCTTAAGGGACAATCTGGTACTATTTAAACCAATAAAATTAAACTTATCGAAGTTTCACATCACTGTT
>NW_015714685.1:0-264 GCF_001515625.1 Sinocyclocheilus rhinocerous
AGTTCCAGAGGCTTGTCCACCTTAAATTTAAAAGAGCACAACAAATACATTTAAATTCTATGACCATATTCTGTGACACATTCTCTTTGAATGCCTGCGAACAAGCTTACATACACATATTGGGATGTACTTGGGCTCCTGTTTGATGGACGGCCTACTGAACTGGCACTGGGCACACTGCAAAACCTGATATTCAGAAAGAAGCACATGAGAAATGTAATCGAAAACAATTCATTTGTATCTCATGGCAAAGTTGAAAGGAAT
>NW_015714686.1:0-264 GCF_001515625.1 Sinocyclocheilus rhinocerous
CTTTCCACAACCAATTCAGATGAGACTCACAAAACGGTCCTGTCCCTTTTTTTTGCCAACGTTTGTTTCATTAACCTCGTTGTCTTAGTCCTTTGTTGTGTTTTGGACCCCATTGAATTGCTTCTAGGGATTATTAAATTCCGCATTTCTCTTTTTATCACTTTCTCTTTATAAAAAGCTGTTTTGATCTCAAAAAGCATCATCACCATTTAATAATGGAGCCTTTAATGATGGCACCTTTGACTGGCAACTGCTATAGTCTGA
>NW_015714687.1:0-263 GCF_001515625.1 Sinocyclocheilus rhinocerous
ATCCACACTTTCCACAGGGAGTTCAGGGCAGATGCCAACACACACTTTACCCTTTACTATATCCGTTTGAATGTAGACATTATGGGGGGGAACTTTTACACAACATGCTCCTATGCCCCGCAAAATTACATCAGCACCCATATAGGTTTCATGCGACAAAGGGAGAGTACCAGCTAGCATAAGACTCTGGGCCACATAAATGGTTCATATCCTGCCGCATTTTGATCAGATGAAATACATTTTGCCAAGGTTTGTACAAAACC
>NW_015714688.1:0-264 GCF_001515625.1 Sinocyclocheilus rhinocerous
AGATATTGTTTATGCTCAAACAGCAACATTACACACTAACTAATGCTAAAAAGGTGAAATCGCAATGAACCACCCCTTTAAGACTGCTTTTGTGCTCCAGGCTCACATACATAACCTAATATGAAAAAAAATAATAATAAGAAGAATTGCACCATTGTTCAAAAGATTGTGGTCAATAAATACTTTCATTTAGAAAGGATGCAATAAATTGATCAAAAGTGACATTTATCATGTAAAATATTGATCAAAAAACCCTGAACCACA
>NW_015714689.1:0-264 GCF_001515625.1 Sinocyclocheilus rhinocerous
CTTCTTGACAACAAATGAAGCAATCGCAAGTTGATTTGTCCAACAACTCTCCCTTCAAACTAGTCAGTCTACTTCAGCTAAAGCTCAGTGCACAACAGGATTAAGTGTTGCTAGAATCTCTAATCTCTAAATCAATTAAACGCTTCTAAAGCCAATTTCTTTTGTGTCGTCTTAGTGTTAGCATTCAAAATTAAACAGCCAGGGGCTCTAAATCCATTTAGCAAAGCCTGTTAGCTCTAACTGAAAGTCATTATGCCATTAGCT
>NW_015714690.1:0-263 GCF_001515625.1 Sinocyclocheilus rhinocerous
TAATGACAGAATTTTCATTTTTGGGTGAACTATCCCTTTAAAAGCAGAGTCAGATAACTTTGAATGAATATTCTTTTAATATAGTTTTAGATGCAGTGCACATATCTATTTGCAACAATTAAATAATGCAATTAAAATAATATTAATAATAAAAATGACTGTAAATCATTTTTTTCCCCAGTCCTTTAGATGTTTTAAGCATTTATATTCTGTTGCACATGCAGTGTCTTTTTTTTTTTTTGACAACATTTGATTGGCACCTG
>NW_015714691.1:0-264 GCF_001515625.1 Sinocyclocheilus rhinocerous
ATCTTCAGGCTAAAAGTAGCTCATAACTCGCAGATTTAGGAGAAATCTTAAAAATAATGGTCGTGTCAGTCCTAAATTTTTGTTTTTAGTGCTAAAATTAGTTCCTAAATCTGTGAAAGGTTAGGAGTAATGAAGAGGAGTCCTAAGTCACTAAGATCAAGCCACAAACTATCCTAAAATAGCTGTTTCCAGCAATCTGCCTCAGAACAGAAACATTTTAGAAATATTTGATGATAATGAGCTTTTATAAAGATATCGCCTTTG
>NW_015714692.1:0-264 GCF_001515625.1 Sinocyclocheilus rhinocerous
CATTAATTTAATTATTTGATTTAGGCTATTATTTTTTTCTGTATTAATTTATTTGAAGAAAACGTCTTATTTTATAGACTGCAAAATCATTTTCTAAATCCATATTTTTGTCTTGTTAGCAAATTGTTATACCCAGTTGCATTTACGTGAGAGGTTTGACTCAAAGATATTTATGAACAAGTTTTTTTTTATTCTGTGAGGACAAACCACAATGCTGTAGTAGCATATGTTTGCATTGTAGAGAAATGTGTTCTCATAACTTTT
>NW_015714693.1:0-264 GCF_001515625.1 Sinocyclocheilus rhinocerous
AAAAGGTGTTCTGATGGATTAGGGGTATTTTCCTCTTTATTTTGCAGTATGTTGTGACCCTGGCTGTGTGACAGGCCTCCTATATCTCCAGTCCTAGGGGGATTTTTTTCTCCACACGGCCCACTGCTCCCAGATGAAGATGTATCACAGGTGACCCATTAACTGATGGGCACATTCTACAAATGCAAGTGTAACTCCTTAATGTTTTACCACTGTCACCACTGAATGAGGTGCTTGCTTTTGTGTGTGTGTGTGTGTGTGTGT
>NW_015714694.1:0-264 GCF_001515625.1 Sinocyclocheilus rhinocerous
AATAATATGAAGCAAATTATAAACCTGATAATGTTTTCAAAAATAAATACAAATATAAAAACAAATATATATTACTTCAAAAGTAAGATATTTTTATTAAATTAATACTTGATTAATACTTAATACAGCAATGATACATTAAATTGACCAAAAGTTACAGTAAAGATTTTTATATTATAAGAAGTTTTTGAGTACCAAATCAGCATATTAGAATGATTACTGAAGGATCGTGTGACACTGAAGACTGGAGTAATTATGCTGAAA
>NW_015714695.1:0-264 GCF_001515625.1 Sinocyclocheilus rhinocerous
CGAGGAGAGAAACTTCACTGTTTGAAGGACAAATGATTAATTAAATAGAACAGCTCACCTCCGCTCTGATCTTTGCACAAAACAGCGTGCTGGAAGCCCCCATCTGAATAAAAGCTTAAACCTGAGACCCGCAGATGACCAACAGCCAAAGACTCTTGGACTAAAAAAAAGACAAACTGCTGATACAACGTCGATTTTATGCACAATTCAGTTTGTTTCTATATACAGTACGTTCCCTCATTCACACATACACTGTGCATTCAT
>NW_015714696.1:0-263 GCF_001515625.1 Sinocyclocheilus rhinocerous
GTATATTTGTAGCAATAGCCAACAATACATTGTAAGGGTCAAAATCATCCATTTTTCTTTAATGCCAAATCACTGGGATATTAAGTAAAGATTATGTTCCATGAAGAGATGTTTTGTAAATTTCCTATGCGTAAATATATCAAAACTTAAATATTTGATTAGTAATATGCATTGATAAGAACTTCATTTGGACAACTTCAAAAGCGATTTTCTCAATATTTTCACCCTCAGATTCCAGATTTTCAAATAGTTGTATCTCAGCC
>NW_015714697.1:0-264 GCF_001515625.1 Sinocyclocheilus rhinocerous
TTCCACTGCTGGGCTCAAGACTGCAACTTTGCATTTTGCAAAAAACATTTTCTGCCGGTGTGACCACCACGTTACTCAACTCATAAGAGCGACCATTTCTGTTGCATATTATGGCGTTATTTTACTGATAAATGTCGAGAGGGCATTATTGTAGCGCGAAAGCACATTAATACAATGCGAAACCGGACACGCGCGCTCAGATACACGCTGCTCTCGCGAGGAGAGAGTGCGCGCACTTAAAACGTGTCTCTCCTCTCACTCAAA
>NW_015714698.1:0-264 GCF_001515625.1 Sinocyclocheilus rhinocerous
AAACGGTCAAACTGACGTCATTAGTGAAGGAAAGTCATTCTATAGGGGATGCAAGTTTTCTGATCTTGATTAAAGACTGCAAAGACAATTTTTTCCTTCTGTGGATTAACTTGCACGGATGAATTGTTCACCACAAGACTAGTAATCTGCGTTTACAAAGTAAATAAGGTCAATTTTGGTTTTGTGCGGACTTTAAAGGAAAAGGTCGCCCAAAAATCAAAATTTGCTGAACATTTCCTCACGCTCAAGATGTAGAGGAGTTTG
>NW_015714699.1:0-263 GCF_001515625.1 Sinocyclocheilus rhinocerous
GAAGATGAACGAAGGTCTTACAGGTTTCGAACAACACAAAGGTGAGTTATTAATGAATAAGAATTTTCATTTTTGGGTGAACTAACCCTTTAATGAAATCTTTTTCTCCTTCACATGAAGCTCCTATTGAAATCTGATGCGATAAATGTGACCACACAGTTCTTGGCTGGGAAGTGAACCACATTTTATGACTTTTCAAGGGAAAAAAAGACAAACAATCCCCCTTAACCCTCTCTCAATAATGACACCCAAAAATACAGCTT
>NW_015714700.1:0-264 GCF_001515625.1 Sinocyclocheilus rhinocerous
TTTTTTTTATCTGCACCTGTTAATTTGACTTTACTGTCCTTGACAAAATATGGTAACGTGTTGGTATCATGGTACGGGTATCAATTTTTTAATACCATGGTACTTTGATGTAGGCTATTTACACTACTGTTCAAAAGTTTGGGGTCAGTACGATCTTGATAAGTTTTTGAAAGAAGTCTCTTATGCTCAGCAAGGCTACATTTATTTGTGTGATGGCAAAAGCTGAATTTTCAGAAGCAATTACTCCAGTCTTCAGTGTCACAC
>NW_015714701.1:0-264 GCF_001515625.1 Sinocyclocheilus rhinocerous
AAAAAAAAACAGGAAGGGGGCAAAAACCGTTTCACGGCACTGTATATATATATATATATATATATACACACATTTATATATACATATACATTTATATATATACATTTATATATACATATACATTTATATGGAATATCACGATTCGTGATTTTAGCACGATTCTTTGTCATGTTGGTTTACTATTTTGCAAGTTGTCTGAGCAGTACACGCAAACTAATTTCCCTATTTTAAAAAACAAAGCTTTACAAGGTAACAAAATATAAA
>NW_015714702.1:0-264 GCF_001515625.1 Sinocyclocheilus rhinocerous
TTTTGAGTTCTGAATATGTACTTTCTTTGTCTTGAAGGGAAAACCATTGCCATTGGAAAAGTGTTGAAACTTGTTGCCGAGAAGGACTGAAAAGAATGATTGGTGGTTCTGAAACGACTGACCGAGGCGGAGGTAGATGCTGCTTCAGCCGCAGCACACTTCATAGCCCTCCTGTCCTTTCTCCTCTCCGCCTCCCGAAGACCAGCTTAAAAAAACTTATCTTAAAGAAATCTGTTTTTAAGCAAATGAAAATGAAATCAAGTC
>NW_015714703.1:0-264 GCF_001515625.1 Sinocyclocheilus rhinocerous
AACACACAAAACGAGGACAATGAGGGGCGCCGGCCGGTCCAAAAACACGCAGAATCTGGATAAGAGGGGTAAGGAGCATGAGGTTATGGCTGTTCTCTGGCGGAAGCAGCTGGTATTGTGTGCGCGAGAAGGAAGAAGTAAACAAGACTGTCACGTAGGCGCGTGTGCGTTGAACTCAAGAGTCCACGAGCCGTTTATTTGAGCAGTAACATTGTATATATGGCCTGTTAATAATATACTAGCATAACCTATGCTTATACATTG
>NW_015714704.1:0-262 GCF_001515625.1 Sinocyclocheilus rhinocerous
TAATTTCTGTCATTTTAACTTTCATGGTTGCTTTTCAAAGACTATAATCTTGTGTTGCAGGCACGAGCGTATCCACACCAAAAAAGGCAGCCACATGAAGTCTCAAAGTCAAACTTGTGACGACGTGGAGGATCTGGCAACCCTTGAGGTTCTAGATGAAGTAAGAATGTATACAGGCCCCACAAGAGAAAGGCCACAGCGTGTGCACACACACACACACACACACACACACACACTGGTTTCGATCATCACAGACTCAGGA
>NW_015714705.1:0-264 GCF_001515625.1 Sinocyclocheilus rhinocerous
GGGATAGGAGAGGCCTGTACATATTTGCTCCAAATTTGAAGAAATGAAAGTGTTGCTTTATTTGACTATGATGAAACCTGATGTGACCTGTGCTCGTTTCTAAAAGATGAGTTTTGCTCTGGCTTTTTAAAGCCGAGTACCTATGATGCTATAACCAGCATCAAAGTTTACTCACTTAATTGAAAGAGATTTGAAAGAGACATGACACGACCGTCACAGCCAATAACAAAGTACCCAAAGATAAACACATCCTTTTATGATTAA
>NW_015714706.1:0-264 GCF_001515625.1 Sinocyclocheilus rhinocerous
AACAGATCAACTGCAATGCATGCTGGGAGTCATGAATGAGTTTTGGACTATGTTGATACCCTGCATGCATTTCAGCAAACAGTTTTCTTTTGTTGATTGCCACCATTGTTGAGTTTCATACACTGATTCTTGATGTCTTATTGATTCAGCAATTTAATGTTTTTTTTTTTTTAAGAATTTCCTGTTAATTCATAGAAGTATGATAGCTGTACCACTGCTTTAATCTCACACTAGTATCACTCTTTGTTCACAAATAAATACCAC
>NW_015714707.1:0-264 GCF_001515625.1 Sinocyclocheilus rhinocerous
TTTCTGACCCCAAGATTCAACTAATCTCTGCAATTCTCCAGCTGTTATCCTTGGAGAGTCTTTGCTCTCAAACTCTCCTCCTCGCCGTGCTTTAAGAAAAATAGACACACGTCCTCTTCCAGGCAGATTTGCAGCATCTTTAGTTGATTGGAACATCTTAATTATTGCCCTGATGGTGGAAACGGGGATTTTAGCTTGTTTCTTACAGTCACTTTCTCGATCTTGTTCTGCACATCAGAACTATATTCTTTAGTTTTACTCCTT
>NW_015714708.1:0-264 GCF_001515625.1 Sinocyclocheilus rhinocerous
AACAGCCACCCCGCCTCGCGCCACACTGAAACAGGCTATTTTAGCATCTCACCGCCAAAAACGGCCTTACCCATAATCCCTCAGTGAGCAGACACGCCCTCCCGGCCCGCCAGGGTTCTGATAGCTAGCCGGAGTGATTACTAGTTTAAGTTCCTCTGAACAGCATGTGGTCACCCGTGGACTGGTGTCAGACGGCTCGCCCACAGTCCGCTCGCTGACCGTCTGATGCTGAACCGGACCGCACCTGCCACAATCTCTGCATCC
>NW_015714709.1:0-264 GCF_001515625.1 Sinocyclocheilus rhinocerous
ATACAATGATGGGGCGCTCAAGGATTTCTTTAATGCGTGCCTGGATGATCCCTTGTCCCACTGGGAGATGGAAGGACTTGGGATCCTGGACTTTTGGGGCTTCGGCAGGTATCTTTGTTGGCGAGGTCAGTGGGCTAAACCAGGCCAACTAGAACAGGCTAACAGGCCAATTTCTGCAGTGATTTTCCCAACAGCCCTGGCCTTCCGACTCCCACTGAGAAGCAGAGGGCGAGAAAGAGGAGGGCAGTCAAGTCCGGTGGTCCT
>NW_015714710.1:0-264 GCF_001515625.1 Sinocyclocheilus rhinocerous
TGAATTCTTTTGAACTAAATTTAAACTTGGTATTTTGGCAATATATATGTTAAAAGCAAGTCCCGATTAGATTCAGAACCGTTCAACTCAATTCATTGCACAACAATTCAGTATTTTTAAAATACAGATTATCAACGTTTCACCTATATATGAATGTGAGGAGAGAAGAAGTCAACTCTGTTTACTCAACTAGAAATTACATCGACTGAATCGCAAATGAACTAATCTTTTTTAAAACTCGACAATCACTTTAACAGTACAAAC
>NW_015714711.1:0-264 GCF_001515625.1 Sinocyclocheilus rhinocerous
AACTGTCAGCTGGGAAACATCTTTCCATACAGGACACCGTTATATATGTCTGTCGGTCACTGCTGTACGCCTACCTGGCGATCCGTTAACATTAAATGAACCGTCCTAGCGACCTGTCGCTGTTATATTCACCTGTATTTATTCGCCTCCGGTCGCATCTCGAAAGGGAGCAGCCACTATATGCACCGGCATTGCGAAGTCACTGATGTGCCTGGCTCGCCTTTACCTGGCTGATTATAAGTCTTGTTATGGTTATTACTGTTA
>NW_015714712.1:0-264 GCF_001515625.1 Sinocyclocheilus rhinocerous
AACGAAAGAGCGTCTCTCAAACGGACCGGATTGGCTCCATTAGCAATGACGTCACACCGATGTAACGGCATTTAACGGTGTTTAACGGCACTGCTGAGCGGACTGAATATAAAAAGACAGAAAATCGTTGTCTGTGTGAAATGTGATACATTTACCAGAAAAGACAAATTTAGAAAAGTCCCATTTTTATTAAATTTAATTGGTTTCATGAGTGAAAAAGCCTGCTATTTATTTTAGTATTATAACCCTCAGAAAAACGAACTG
>NW_015714713.1:0-264 GCF_001515625.1 Sinocyclocheilus rhinocerous
ATAATTTTTGAATTAATAAATCAACTTCTTCATTTTATGGAAAAAAAGCAGCATGAACTTTCTGCTTTTGTATAAATAAATTAATAAAGAAATAAAATGTATTTAAATAAATAAATAACATAATATAAACAATAATTAAACAAATATATCTAATTTATTTTTATTTACATTTTTGTTTTTGAATTAATAAATTCATAACTGCGCAATGGAATCATTGGGAAAAAATAAAAATAAAGCCCTAATGACTGTCTCAGTGCCAGCAAA
>NW_015714714.1:0-264 GCF_001515625.1 Sinocyclocheilus rhinocerous
AATAACTTTTTTCAGACCTCCATTCAGGTTGCTATTCGTCTAAGTTTAGTTCATGAAATTATAGCGTTTAATACAAGTCGGCATCACCAGCGTTCCCTTGCCAGACAACTAAAGACTGAGCTTGAATAGAGAGGACACGGCAAGCACATTCGCAATTAATGCACATACAATCCAATTAAAGACGAGCCCATCGTTAGGACGTGACTTCCTGCCAAACGTAACGTATTCAGACGCTCATTTCCAGATTCTCCCACAAGGCTTTGC
>NW_015714716.1:0-264 GCF_001515625.1 Sinocyclocheilus rhinocerous
AACATTTATTTGAAAAATATATTTTTTGTAACATTCCAAATAATAATAGGAAATGCTTCTTGAGTGGCAAATCAGCATATTTGAATGATGTCTGAAGGATCATGTGACACTAAAGACTGGAATAAAAAAAAAATCAGTTTTGGATCACAGAAATAAATTGCATTTTCTTAAATATTCTCAAATATAAAACAGCTATTTTAAATTGTTATTTATGCATTCATTCAACAACAACAACAACAACAACAACAACAACAACAACAACAA
>NW_015714717.1:0-264 GCF_001515625.1 Sinocyclocheilus rhinocerous
AATACATTAAACCAAATGCATTTTCCTTCCAGCAAATCAATGCAGTTTGAGTTAAAAGAACATAGAAAGTGCTGTTCCTGTCCAGAGAGAGAGCAGGCACTCACAGTTACAGCGCTATGACACTAACCACTACAGTCGCGAGCATTCCTGTACGACTAACAGCCGAGTGCGTCACGTGAACCGATGTGGACTTTGCTCTCTGGAGGAACACTAACGATGGTCAAGTCAAGTCACCTTTATTTATACAGCGCTTTTAACAATACA
>NW_015714718.1:0-264 GCF_001515625.1 Sinocyclocheilus rhinocerous
AATAGTAATATTGTGAAATTTTATTACAATTTAAAAACTATTTATATTAACTACTTTTATATACCAAGAAAACCAAGAGTCTGGTGATGTCTATGGGTCGAAGACTCGCTGCTGTGATTGCATGCAAGGGATTCGCAACTAAATATTAGTTTTTAAACTTGTACATTTGCTTTAAGTTCAACTGTCCACATACTTATGCTCACATCAGACTGGGGAATGAAACTCTGAAAGTGCTGTTCTTCTTAGTTGGTAAAACATTTGTGT
>NW_015714719.1:0-264 GCF_001515625.1 Sinocyclocheilus rhinocerous
GTGGGGGAAGAATAATAATAATAAAAAATAAATAATAATAAATAAAAAATATTGATAATAATAATAATAATGGAAAACAAAAACACACAATTGATGATGTCCTGATGATTTGGTCTGGTTCAGAATCAGAATTGCACAGGTTTCACCAGTATATCAATGGCATAAATAGAAATTTGAAATTGAGCTTTGAATATTCAGTGTCTAAAATCAATTTTCTTCATCTGAAAATAACTAAGGAGGCCAATGGTGAGCTACATACTTCGA
>NW_015714720.1:0-264 GCF_001515625.1 Sinocyclocheilus rhinocerous
GTCCCAGATGTTGAAATTCGCCATGTCACCGACAAACGCTTGAGTGGCATCAAACCCTCCACCGAGAGTGTCCTGCAGGTGGATAACATTTATTTGAGTATTTGAGATGCTAATAAAATAAACGCTGAATGCCTTCAAAGACATATGATTGGTCCCTGTTAACCTTTGAAGCTAATCTGCCCATAAATGATTCATATGTGCTTTTCATCCCTACAGGCATCTTTGAAGGTCTCTGCATTTCAAATGGGCCAAAATCTTATCTAC
>NW_015714721.1:0-264 GCF_001515625.1 Sinocyclocheilus rhinocerous
AATTAAATCTGCTTTTTCCCCAAGCGAGGCGCAGGATCAGACAGCAGCTAGAGACTGGCAGCCCCGCAAAAGTCTTTCCTCCGAATGGGTTTGTGTTTAATCATTGCGTCTTTACACTCTGTCAGAGAGCTTTTTATTCCAAACTAATGCTGGTTTACACAGCCGGCCTTCTGAACGAGAAAAGCTTAGAAAAGTGTACACTGAATTTACTGGATTTTGACATTATCAGCATGTGTGTGTGTGCATATAGATAGATAGATAGAT
>NW_015714722.1:0-264 GCF_001515625.1 Sinocyclocheilus rhinocerous
AACATTACTGGAAGAGCAACTACAGAGCTTAACTTGAAAAACATAAAGGCAACATTCCATTTTATAATTTCGCAAACATTATGGGAGTTACTTTTTATCATTTAAAAAACATTATACAAAGATCCCCCAAAAAATTTCAGTTTTACCATTTTGTAAAAATTATGGTAATGTTACTGGTAATTAACATTAACAGTAGGGGGCAGTCGTGACCTAATGAATAGAGTCTGACTTGTAACCCAAAGGTTGCAGGTTTGAGTCTCAGGT
>NW_015714723.1:0-264 GCF_001515625.1 Sinocyclocheilus rhinocerous
TATATATTAAAAACTAAAGCCAAAATACAACAAAATTACTAAAATGTAAAATACTTTGAAATGTGTAAACCTAAAAAACAAAAGTTGATTCAATCATTTTAATAATGTAACAGTAATAGTATTTAGGTAATACTTACATAACGCTGATTGAAAATGTCAGTCCAGTCTTCAAACACAAACCTCAAACTTTTGTTATTTTCTAACAATAAAGATCAGAACAAACATCAAAATCTAAAAATCAAAAAAGAAGAAGAAAATGAAGAA
>NW_015714724.1:0-264 GCF_001515625.1 Sinocyclocheilus rhinocerous
AGAACCACAAGATGAGCCCTGCCCATGATTACTGACATCATCACAAAATTATCACTGATTTTATTAAATTTATGAAGAAAAAAATATGCAAACTCCTTTTAAACAAAAAAACATTATATTATGTTGCAATTCTATTAACATTTTTATATAAAATGTAGAAAAATGCAAAATATAAGCATTTTTACTGACTTTTGGACCCCACTTTAAGAATTTAAATTGTTTGGATAAAACTAAAAGTGATCAAAAGTTCAACAGACACAAAAA
>NW_015714725.1:0-264 GCF_001515625.1 Sinocyclocheilus rhinocerous
AATTCTAACTAAATGGAAACAAATAATTTATTGTATAAGTACAGTTGGTTCTTTAACTTAAAATAGTTGGTCCAGTTTTTGTGCTTTCTAGAACAAAATGATCAACAACTGTCAACAAAGCAACTGGTTCTTGTAACTGAAAGGTATTTTTTTACATTTCAAACATTCATTTTCTTATGTGTGGCTTGTCTCCTTATTCTGTCTCATTCTGGATGTAACTGTTGAATATTACATGCACAGTCATTAGCTGCTAGATCAACAGAA
>NW_015714726.1:0-264 GCF_001515625.1 Sinocyclocheilus rhinocerous
ACCAAAGATTTAATTGAGTACTCAAAGCCAGTTTAATTTTCATTTAAATTTCATATTGAAATTTGGTGTTTATCTGTTAATTTACATTGTGTTTGCTTATTCTCTACATTATTTTCTTTAAAAAGGCCTACTTCATACATTTGGGGAAAAATGTAATTAAAAGTACTATACTTACCATAATACTTGTTTGTGAGTTTCCAGTGATTACCCATCTCTAGCGAGCCGCTCCTATATTTTCTGATTCGCAGTTAGTACATGGTGAAT
>NW_015714727.1:0-264 GCF_001515625.1 Sinocyclocheilus rhinocerous
AATTTCTATGATCTGATGATTTTGAATATTTCTTCAAAATATTGCAGAATATTGAATGAATATATTCTGAGAGTTATGACCCAGGTCCCTCCCTCAGCAAGTCTATGAAATGTTTTCACCTGTTTCATCGCCCACTAAGTGAAAATTGTATCTGATTGCATGAAAAACTAATAGAACAATATGAAATAATTTAAATAATCTAATTATATTGAATTTTTTAAGTTGAGGAGCGCTCAGATTGGCTCAGCAGTGCTTTGGTTAAAA
>NW_015714728.1:0-264 GCF_001515625.1 Sinocyclocheilus rhinocerous
AAGTGTTCAAATGCTAATACCTTTGTTCTATTATAAGCAACTGTGCATTTGTCTATGACTGTTAAATAAAGTCATTTTCAGAATTTAATTTTCTCATGACTTATTTTGTTTTGAATTTGAAAGGACAAATACACAGAAATATTGTATATCAAAATATCCTTCTAAACACAGTTGGTCATGTCTTAATCAAGTCCCAGATATTTAGAAGGACACATAACATTTTATTATTATTATTTATCTATTATTATTTTTAATTAGGCTACA
>NW_015714729.1:0-264 GCF_001515625.1 Sinocyclocheilus rhinocerous
AAAAGTGAGCAAAACCTGACAAAATCTCCAAAAACCTCCCTTTGGAGACATCCTGATTTGTAAAACTGGTATAAAAATTAAGTAAATTAAGTTTTTTTTTAAATTGTAAAAATGCAGAAAATTTCCTGTAAGTGGTAGGTTAAGGTGTAGGGCAATAGAATAGTTTTGTACAGTATAAAAACCATTACGCCTATGGAATGTCACCACTTAGCTAAGTAAATGTGTGTGTGTGTGTATATATATATATATATATATATGTGTGTG
>NW_015714730.1:0-264 GCF_001515625.1 Sinocyclocheilus rhinocerous
TATATTAATTTTAATTGTTTTACATTTTACTGAATCTCAGCAGATTATACAAGTAATCATCATAAATTGTAACCCTATCACATTTAGTGCCAGTGCTTCCGATTTCTTTTTTATGCCAAGCACACCTGCCTCTCCCAACAATGCATTCATGTCTTCCCTATTCTAGCCCTGTAAAATAAGGTTTATAGGTATCTTTAGGAGTCAATTCACTCTATATTTTGGTCTCTACCCTACATAAACAAGTAACAGTAGTTAGACTGTAAC
>NW_015714731.1:0-264 GCF_001515625.1 Sinocyclocheilus rhinocerous
AATGGATTACCTGTCTCGCATCATTCATTCGCAAAAAATTACCTTGTGGTCAGTTGATTAAAACTCATTGGAAAATGGCCCCCCAAAAAAAGGTGCAATGAAATTCATTCTATTCTAAAAACTTGGAACCCGCCCCCCGCCAAATGAATAAAATAAAATCATAATATATATATGTTTTTTTAAGAAGTCTCTTCTTACCAAGGCTGCATTTATTTGATGAAAATACAGAAAAAACTATAATATTGTGAAATATTTTTACAATTT
>NW_015714732.1:0-264 GCF_001515625.1 Sinocyclocheilus rhinocerous
AATGCTAGAGATTTCTTCTAACCGCATAAACTCCGGCGCTCCCGTTCCCCGCTCACGGAATTCATATGATACGTTTCCTTAGCTATGATAAACACCGGTTGCGCCGCTGTTTTCATGTTGGTAATTTCATCGTCTTAAATACACCAGTTTTGCCAGCGTTCATAGACTTTTCATGATAGCCAACATTTCAGTCCTGCGTGTATTGCAGTTCAGAAGAACTGTTGAATAAAATCGTTATTTTTGTTTTCTTTGCGCACAAAAAGT
>NW_015714733.1:0-264 GCF_001515625.1 Sinocyclocheilus rhinocerous
AATGGTGTCTTGATATTCCTTTTCACGGGACTTGAAAAGGGACTCTGTGTCCTTTATTACTTTCTCTATGGACTCCTCCTGCTGTGTGAGACAGTGTGAATTAACAAAAAAAAATGTTTGAGAAGTCTTGAGGTTCTTTCTCTACATAATGGAAATATTTTGCAGAGAGTGAGAGAGAGACATCTAGATGAAATGTATCAAATTAGTTAAAATGGCAACTCAGTGCTTTTTTTTTCTCCTTCGTTTGCTTTTTATAGCAAAACT
>NW_015714734.1:0-264 GCF_001515625.1 Sinocyclocheilus rhinocerous
ACGTTTACTGACGTTCTCTCACTTTTGAAGACATCTCTCTCTCGTACATGCGCCGTGCGCTACATGCAGTGGATATTACCATAACTACCATAAGGCATCATATAGCTGTGCATGAACAATACACTACATAAAGCAGCTCTAAAAAGAGGACAATAGTAAACAGACACTTTTTCAGTTAAAGTCAGTTCAATTATGACAACTCTCAGAAGATTTTAGCACGGTAATGGTTATGACAATGTTTCTGTATTTGGCAGAATAGATCTG
>NW_015714735.1:0-264 GCF_001515625.1 Sinocyclocheilus rhinocerous
TGTAGCTCTGTGTGTGTTTGGGTCCATTTGGATCCTGTAGCTGATAGTTTAACACTCTGGGGCTCCTTGTGTCCCCTGGGCCTTGAGGGCTTACATGAAAAGCAGTTAGGAGTGTGTGTGTGTGTGTGGAGCATGTGTAAATTGTGGGTGATATGTCTCTTGTGACGGTAAGTAAGATAGAGAGAGGCCATACTCTTCCCTTAGGGCATCTCCAAAGCCACAGAGGTGCTACGAAAAACCTTCCCTGTTCCCATGGTCACACCT
>NW_015714736.1:0-264 GCF_001515625.1 Sinocyclocheilus rhinocerous
AAGACTATAAGACTGTACAGTACAATTTTACAAGTAAATACAACATGTGACTGAGTCATGATATTCACATTGAGCAATCTGAGTAAAGTGACCATTTATATATTGCACGTTGGCCTTCACACTGATATGCACAAAGTTTATACAAAATTACAATTTGAATGGAATGAGAAACTGTGGTAATTTAGTGACTAGAGATAGTATTGCACATTGACATAGTGCATATTATTGCACCTTTACTGCAGATATAGTGTTCACATTTAGTAA
>NW_015714737.1:0-264 GCF_001515625.1 Sinocyclocheilus rhinocerous
GTGCAAAGTAATCATTTGATTGAATTATTGATCCCATTATTATTCCGAGTGTGTAATATTTACTTATGCTTTGTCAGTGTGAACCCTGGTTTATCATATCATTAAAGGCCTGTTTAGAACAAGGACTTTTAAGGTTTTAATTATCGTTCTAATTCTGTGAGAAGAGTCCACACCACAACTATAACGATAATGACACTGAAGAATTATTATATTATATTGTATTACTGATACCATTTTCAGAATAATTTTTTTCCAGCTAATATA
>NW_015714738.1:0-264 GCF_001515625.1 Sinocyclocheilus rhinocerous
AAGCTATCGATATTTTCACACAATGTTATCTGACTGCCATCGCTTTTCTATTGCTCCATCGCCATATGCGCTCGCTCGCCTCTGATTTGACACTGAAGGCCTCGGTACCGTTTCACCTTGAGTTTGAATGTGAAACCAGCAGCATGCAGATATATAGGGTCGTTCCTACGTTTATTGGCGATATTAAATGTTCTTCTTCTGCGATGTGTGATATACTACGAGACCGTTAAAGCTCACGTATGGTACTTCAGTGCTCCGGGACAT
>NW_015714739.1:0-264 GCF_001515625.1 Sinocyclocheilus rhinocerous
AATAATGATCTTTAAAAAAAGCATCATATGACCCCTTTAAACAATGTTTAGAGATCAGCTATTTCTGTTCATGAATGTGTATGTAGAGTGCGGGTGTTACAGAGTTATGGGTTTGTTTTGAGAAGCAGCTTGTGAGCCTCATTAGGTTTAAGAGGGAGGTGGGTATGGTGTCACTGCAGCAGTGCCCAGATCTCCACAGGTCTCCACAGGGTTTCCAACAGAGACATGCAGTGGGGATGGAGGACAAGAGACATCTGCTCGCTT
>NW_015714740.1:0-264 GCF_001515625.1 Sinocyclocheilus rhinocerous
AGACACACACACACTCTCACACACACACTCATGTTTAATGCACTTCATGTTGTTAATTATAATGAATGGAATAGATTTTCTTACTCTTTGTGTATTTTTACATAGATATAGTACAAGATTATCCTATTTGAATCAATGTGATAAATGAGTTTGGTCAAAAGTAATCTAAAAGTAGTCTGATTATATTAACTAAAATGTGTAATCTAATGGATTACATTGCTGACTACAATTTTTGTCATGTAATTTGGAATCAGTAACGGATTA
>NW_015714741.1:0-264 GCF_001515625.1 Sinocyclocheilus rhinocerous
TTTTAGCATACAAAATCATTAAAGCATTTGTACAAAAAAGGAGTTTATTAAATAATCATGTTGTGTATGTTTCTATGCTCAGACTTCATCTGACCAGTATAAACACAATGTTAACTTTTTCACAACAACATCCCATAAACACACACAATTTGCATTTAATGATCCTTAGATCATTTACAAACAAACGCACTAGCAAAGATATTAAACATGTATTTCATGGAGGAAAAAAATACCTTATTCCAAGGGGGAACATACTGGAATTCC
>NW_015714742.1:0-264 GCF_001515625.1 Sinocyclocheilus rhinocerous
ACACACACACACACACACACACACATAAATTCCTTTGCAGCTTCCTCATTAGAGTGGAATACTCTGGTCCTTGAGTTCTAATACTACTGATGGTGACACACACACACCCTTTGTCAAATTGTAGAACCCGCCCTCAAGCTCCAACTATTTAAGATGATAGAGCTGGCCTCAATGACACTATACTCTTCAGGACAATTCGAGCATTTTTTGTATTGTCCTCTTTTCCGTTCATCCATCCACCATGTCATGCTTCAAAACCAGCCC
>NW_015714743.1:0-264 GCF_001515625.1 Sinocyclocheilus rhinocerous
ACAACAAATTCCTTGTGTGTTTGTGCACACTTGGCGAATAAAGCTAATTCTGATTCTGATTCTGAAATTCCAAGCTGTAAATAAGGATTATTGATTTGGTTTATTAGCTATAATTTACCAGCTGGTATAATCTTCATTTTCTATAGTGCAGTGGCTGTACTTGTTGGAGCCATATATCGACCTTTTCATTAACCTCTTATAAACTGAGGTCCTTGAGAGACTTTACAGTTTTTTTCAATTGTTTACACGCAATTTTGAAAACCG
>NW_015714744.1:0-264 GCF_001515625.1 Sinocyclocheilus rhinocerous
ATTACATTTTAAAATATATTCAAATAGAAAACAGTTATTGTAAATCGTAATATATTTTACAATATTTCTGTGTGCTCTATTTTTGATCAAATAAATGTAGCCTAGGTGAGCGTATATGAGGCTTATTTCAAAAACATTAAACAGTTGTTATCTCACAATGTGTAGGCTATATTTCATAAATATTTTTTGAATAATATAATATTACTTGACATCTAACCATTGCAATTTTATTTCACATAACTGTGACTGTATATCTGAAAACAT
>NW_015714745.1:0-264 GCF_001515625.1 Sinocyclocheilus rhinocerous
ATTTTTTATTATTTAGTATGTGAAGTAGTGGTGCATTGGAATTATTCATGTTTATTTTGTTGCTTCTAATGTCCCTTGTGATATTTCACAATTTGTTATCTATATTTTTATCCATTATGCTTCACAGACAGTGTCTTACACTAATAAGCATACATTACCCAATGATATCACAGCCAGGGAGATCCTGATGAGACGCCACACAAGCTTACGACGCAGCCTCAGAGCTGGAAGCTTCCATGGCACTGTATGTAACACTATATAAAT
>NW_015714746.1:0-264 GCF_001515625.1 Sinocyclocheilus rhinocerous
ACACAAAAGAACAATGAAAATACACAAATGTTAATAATAAAACCCCTTACATGCAGGCCCAGATTAAGAATTCAGAGGCCCCTGGGCACAATGTCTTGTAAGGCCCCCACACCCAAAAGTACGTCTAAAAGACGTCTTTTCATTGTCTTTGTTGCATGCTGAAATGACGTCCCCTGAGGAGCCAGAAGTCTTCTGAGCGTCCAATATTGACGTCCATAGGACGTCTCTAGAAGGTTCAACTTTAGTTCAGATGTGGTCATTGTG
>NW_015714747.1:0-260 GCF_001515625.1 Sinocyclocheilus rhinocerous
GTGAAATTCTTAAGTAGAAAGACTGAAATTGTATTTTCTTGTAAAATGTACCCCAATAAACTTTATTTACATTGTTTTTAACACTATAGTAGTGAAGCACTATTACTCAAAGACTTTACTGTCTGATCATTTTGTACCTTGTTGCTAAATTATTGCAATCAGTAGGGAAGAGACAAAGAGCAAATGACCCAGACACACACAGTCCCGCGGTCACACTCAGAGTGTGTGTGTGTGTGTGTGTGTGTGTGTGTGTGTGTGTG
>NW_015714748.1:0-263 GCF_001515625.1 Sinocyclocheilus rhinocerous
TTCTTTTTAAATAATTCTAATACTTAATAATAATAATAATAATAATAATAATAATTACATTTTAAAAAAATTATTATATTTTTCTCCAAATCGTACACCCTTACTTTATTGTATTTGGTGGTTTTAAAAAATAAAGTATACTTAAACTATACTTAAACTGTGTGTAGGTACCATAGAAGAAAGTCACAGCAGAAAAGACAGGAAAGGAGGAAGGAAGAGCAGCTGGAGTCACATAGCCCAGAATGCATAGCCCTAGAGTGGCA
>NW_015714749.1:0-264 GCF_001515625.1 Sinocyclocheilus rhinocerous
ACACACACGGGCACAGTGAAAGGGGAAGTCAGTGTCAATGATTTAAAGCACAAGCTGCCCACATCTTTCTACACACTTCCCATTATAAGGTCAGAAATAAGTGTATCAGAGCTGCTAAGCATCACGGGAGGAGACACTCTCAATTCCAATAGAGGGCAGCCCAAAACACTATAAGAAATAACCAGCCGGGAAAACACAACAAGAGAGTTTGAAGCATTCAAATTCACACTGTATGAAATCATAATAAATATATATATATATATA
>NW_015714750.1:0-264 GCF_001515625.1 Sinocyclocheilus rhinocerous
ACACAGACAGATCATCTACAGACACACAGTCAGATCATCTACAGAAACACACAGATCATCTATAGACACACAGTCAGATCATCTACAGAGACCAGGGCCGTCCTTAGCTGACGCGGTGCCAGGTTCGCGATCACGTTCCGGCCGAGAGAGGTGTTGGGGTTGTCCCCCTCGGTCCGTTCGCGATCACGTTCCGGGGGGTGGGTGTAGGTGGTCCTGCAGGTGGCGGGGGTAGGGGGACAAACCCAACATCCCCCCACCACCCCC
>NW_015714751.1:0-264 GCF_001515625.1 Sinocyclocheilus rhinocerous
AACTCTACAGGGATTGCTGCAGCTTCCATACCCTGCACCGATCGTAGCTGTCTAAAAGGATTGCTGTGCTGTCCTGCTGTGGCCCTCTGGGAGCGTCGAACTGTGCCTTCCAGCCCAGCAGGTTGTACAAATCGCTCCTCCACTCCGAGGCCTTCCTCTTCAGCACTTGTGACCCCAGATGACAGATTCTCAGGCAACACCACCCGAAGCTCCTCCCAGTCTTCATCTGACTCAGTCTCTAATTGTGCCATGCTTGTGCTTGAC
>NW_015714752.1:0-264 GCF_001515625.1 Sinocyclocheilus rhinocerous
ACACACACACACACACACACACACGCACACACACACACACACATTGGGTTTCCATGTTTTATGGGGAGATTCCATTGATGTAATGTTTTTATACTGTACAAACTACATTTTCTATACCCTAACCCTAACCTAACCCTCACACAAAACTTTCTTCATGGGGACCAAAAACTGTCCCTATAAGGACAAAGATTTTGTATATTGCCATCTTTGAGGGACATTTTGTCCCCATAACTTAGGGTATACATGAACCACACAAACATACAC
>NW_015714753.1:0-264 GCF_001515625.1 Sinocyclocheilus rhinocerous
AGGTGTCTGGAAGACACCTACCTTGTATGATCCCTGATCGCTGACGTCTGCCCAATCAGTTGGAGATATGTTTGGAGTGCTTACGTCCATATGTGGATCTTGTCTAAGTTTATCTAGGTTTTGGAACCAATCAGAATATTGCTGACTTATGTATTGACGCAATTAGAATCCTCTGTTAGGGTATAACTAGTGGTTTTTCTGTAATGTAAGGCAGAGCGGCCACGAACTCCATCGCAAGTGTTGAAGCTGACTTCTGCTGATGAA
>NW_015714754.1:0-264 GCF_001515625.1 Sinocyclocheilus rhinocerous
TACACACTCACTCAGACTCTCTCTCATACACACAGACTCACACACACACTCACTCAGACTCACTCTCGTACACTTGCAGACTCACTCTCGCACACTTGCAGACTCACTCTCGCACACTTACAGACTCTCGTACACACAGACTCACTCTCGTACACACACACAGACTCTCTCGTACAAACACAGACTCACTCTCGTACACACACACACAGACTCACTCTTGTACACACAGACACTCTCGTACACACAGACACTCTCGTACACACA
>NW_015714755.1:0-264 GCF_001515625.1 Sinocyclocheilus rhinocerous
CTGGTGTTCCTTGTTTAGTTCATTTGATTCCAGCTGTGTTTAATTCGTTTCTGTGGATTTAAAGTGTGTTCTGCCCCTCGTTTCCCGTCCGCTGTTAAACGTCATCTCGTGTTGTGTTTCCCGTGTTCCCAGTTTTGTGTTTGCATTAAAGACTTTGGATTTGCTTTAATCTTTGTCTCCTCGCTCCTTCATTCCCGTGCTCCCCGTGTGAATCACGACACCTAGTATGCAGAGTTTCGGTTCATTTTTGTGCTGCGCGAAAGG
>NW_015714756.1:0-264 GCF_001515625.1 Sinocyclocheilus rhinocerous
GCGTTCACTTCAAGCCGCGGTCTAAAACAGTTTATTTAATCACCAAACTGGCAAATGTTTACTTCAAGCATGAACAATGACATAGATGGGTTTGTAGTTCGGAGTTTAAAAAAACAGAGCAAACGGAAAGAGAAATTGCGATCTATAGGCTATTATTGCTCAATAAATGAAGCATACTTTATTAGAGCCACAGAAAGACAAATGTTTTGCTGAAAAATGCACAATACATAATTTTACAGCCTATGGTGAAGTCATTATGTACAT
>NW_015714757.1:0-264 GCF_001515625.1 Sinocyclocheilus rhinocerous
ACACTGGTCACGACGAAGGCTGTCCCAAACTGAAGTGCGTGGACCGTAAGATACGCTAAGGCCAAAGTGATATCTTTGAGCGACATGAGCACCCGAATGAACAAGTACAATAATATTAAAGAATAAACAGAATAATCAGATGTTTAGATAAATTACCCTATAAATGATCGATAATAATTGACATTCTAACTCAAATGCGAGGTCATAATAAAATGGAGTCAGATTTGAGTTTAACCTAAATTTAATAACTTTGCGCGCTGAAAA
>NW_015714758.1:0-264 GCF_001515625.1 Sinocyclocheilus rhinocerous
ACATAGAGTAACGCTGTGTGTTTCTAAGCATTTCAGGGGACCTTTTAAGTATTTTAAGACCAGTGTACAAGGTAAAACCTTATCCATAGTTTCATCATGCACACATTCATTGCTGAATCAAACCGAACTTCAAGACCATCATAGCCCAACTCCAATTCTTTCCCTTCTTTCCATCTGCATCCATTCTTCAGTCTCCCGCTGAAATTAACTCGAGAGCTTTCCTTTTGTTTTATGGAAATCACTGAGCAGCTAATGACAGAACTC
>NW_015714759.1:0-264 GCF_001515625.1 Sinocyclocheilus rhinocerous
ACATAGTGTTGATATGGAACTAATGCAGCCTGCAGAGTGCTAAATTATAATTTATTTTGGTTACAGATCCATCATCTAAGCCTTCTTGGTAGCAAAACTCCAGGTGATGCTATAAGGAGGGTTTTGCGAACAATTGCGACAAACAGTGTGTGGGCTCAGTACAGCATGAAGGGTCGAAAGGGAAAGAAAAGCCTTGAAGACCTGGAAATTTGCACTGTGATTATTCGTAAGTGTTACAAAAGTTGCTCTAACACAATAGTGATA
>NW_015714760.1:0-264 GCF_001515625.1 Sinocyclocheilus rhinocerous
TTCAGTGTAGACACATGCTAGTCACAGCACTAGAGCAACACCCTCATGCCATTTCATCATATTGCATATTCAGATTAGTGGTAGTGTGGGAAACGGGTCAAATTATCAGGAATGAGATTGTGGGATTGGAGTGGGAGGTGGACAGTTTACATCATTATATCAAGCTACTGGGCTGATAGGACTCCAGGAACGCTAGAAGGGAGTACTCACCCACCCGTGGGTCCAGCCATGAGGTGCTTTGGGTTTTGTGGTCAATGAAGTATG
>NW_015714761.1:0-264 GCF_001515625.1 Sinocyclocheilus rhinocerous
CGGAACAAAGCAATCGATCTACAGGTGTGAAAACACCCTAAAACAGCTTGTAAACTAAATGTCACATAGCATTTCATTTACCTCAGACAAGTCATCAGTGTCCACAGCCCGTCAATTCGCCAGAGAAATGAAGACTAGAGAAGAGCATTTCGTGAAATATTAGACTATATACGCATTATATTTTACCTTACCTGTTAGTGATATCTTAATTATTTAATGTAGGCTATATTTAAATAAATATTTTATGAAACAAGTTATGACAGC
>NW_015714762.1:0-264 GCF_001515625.1 Sinocyclocheilus rhinocerous
ACATTGCCCAGATCCACAAATTCTGTTACATATCTGTAGGGAGGGGGAGGGGTCACACACACACGCACGCACAAACACACACACACGCACGCATGTTAGGACAGGACAGGGTAGCAGAGGGAAACGTCACACAGAGACACACACCTGACTGACACCTGTGTTTACGTGCACACGCATGCGCACGTCTATACACACACGCGCGCACACACATCCCTTACCTGGGATGACTGAGATAGTTTTCAAAGCTCTGAGCACTCTGAAAGT
>NW_015714763.1:0-264 GCF_001515625.1 Sinocyclocheilus rhinocerous
TTAGTTTATTGGTTTACGTCCATCTTCCATCAGGTTGAGGGCTTCTATGCTGAAAGATTATCGCTATTATGTCAGATGTAAGAGAACTTCAATAGAGATCCTAGCTATCATAAGAGATATTGTAATTATTTTTGAAATACAAGTGTTCTCTAGGGTGGACATGACTGGAAATCAAAGCTGGAGTGACAACTGTTCTGTCCTCATGGCCAAGGCGAGGGCGGTGTGTGCGGATGCTGTTTCTTGGAGAGTCGTAGAAAGTTCTGC
>NW_015714764.1:0-264 GCF_001515625.1 Sinocyclocheilus rhinocerous
AGTTAAAGTGACACCTGTCAGATACACTCGACTGCCAAATAATGACGCTCACTCTATGTCTGATCGACTTGGTTTTAAACTGTCCATTATTTTCCATATTTAGTGCAGATCGGCTAACAGATGCCGCGATGTTATGAGCGTTGCCATTACTCACATGAGACTGCGACAAAACTAATGTTCCAGTTTTCTATGAACCTTTGTAGGCGGAGAGTGGTGTGTAGACAGTTACACTGTAAGGAAAACATGCTAGGGCTCAGATAAACA
>NW_015714765.1:0-264 GCF_001515625.1 Sinocyclocheilus rhinocerous
AGTTAAAGTGACACCTGTCAGATACACTCGACTGCCAAATAATGATGCTCACTCTATGTCTGATCGACTTGGTTTTAAACTGTCCATTATTTTCCATATTTAGTGCAGATCGGCTAACAGATACCGCGATGTTATGAGCGTTGCCATTACTCACATGAGACTGCGACAAAACTAATGTTCCAGTTTTCTATGAACCTGTGTAGGCGGAGAGTGGTGTGCAGACAGTTACACTGTAAGGAAAACATGCTAGGGCTCAGATAAACA
>NW_015714766.1:0-264 GCF_001515625.1 Sinocyclocheilus rhinocerous
ACAACAGTGGTGAGTCATGTTGATCATTTTTCCACATTCGGTCCTTTCTTTTTCATTTCTTCTGTCATATGCATTATATTGGGGTTGGTAAGATTTTTTAGTGTCTTTTTAAAATAGTATCTTATGCTCACCAGGGATGCATTTACTTGATCAAAAATACAGAAAAAAACTAATATTATGAAATATTATTACAATTTAAAATAACAGATTTCTATTTTGATAAATTTTAAAATGTAATTTATTCCTGTGATGCAAAGCTGAATT
>NW_015714767.1:0-264 GCF_001515625.1 Sinocyclocheilus rhinocerous
ACAGAAGGAGAAGATGGGAGTTTTAGTAGTGGGTGTGGTTGGTTTAAGGTCCTGTGTGTGGGGGGCTGAGAATTGACTACTGATTGCTCTGTTTTGTCTGTGAAGAATATGGCGAAATCATCAGCTGTTATAGAAGTGGTGAAAGGTGGTGGAGGGGGACAGAGGAGAGAATTGAATGTTTTGAAGATAGTGTGTGTCTGCGCTGTTGATCTTGTTGTGGAAAATATGAAGATTTGGCAGTATGGACTTCAGCAGAGAAAGATG
>NW_015714768.1:0-264 GCF_001515625.1 Sinocyclocheilus rhinocerous
ACAGAATAACCTTATATAATTCATACTCTGCATGGTTGAGTACATGGTGCATAGTGCGTCATTTGGGACGCAGCTCTAGATTTAAAAGGGGGTGCATAACAGTACATCTGACGAATATTTCAAAACAAGTTTAGTTAAGGTAATAACTACTTATTTAAGGGCTTTAACACCCTTAAATAAGTAGTTATTACCTTAACTAAATAACTTGTTTCGAAATATTCGCAATGATATTACGCAGCGCCTGAAAATAGGCTAACTTCCGTC
>NW_015714769.1:0-264 GCF_001515625.1 Sinocyclocheilus rhinocerous
AGTTTCACATGAGGGCATAAAATAAGGTGACCAGACGTGCCACTTTGCGGGGACACGTTCTGCCCAGGATTTCTAAATTGCCTAAAATCAAGCATAGCGTTAGTTCTGGCAGGTCAGGTTAGTCAAGCTTGCATCAGCTGACTCTCAGCAGATCCACATCTATAGGGATGCGACATCTATCACAGCACCCATATATAAGGACCTTAAGTATTATCACCAGCTTTCGTGTTGCTCAATAGCTAATTACCCTCCTCCATCCCCAAC
>NW_015714770.1:0-264 GCF_001515625.1 Sinocyclocheilus rhinocerous
ACAGCTGGTATAAAGACGGTTCAAACAGTGTTTTCAGTGAACTACGGGAACTCACATTCAGGTCTGTTACTGAGTCTGACGCAGATAAATACTCCTGTTATGGAGCAGAGAGAGGAGGACCACGAACATCAAACATCAGTGATGCAGTTACACTGAAAGTGTCAGGTGAGTCTGATCATCTCCTCCTATAAACACACACAAGTTATTATTTTTAACATTTTATTAATTAGTGCTTTCTCCATTTCAGACAGACCCCAGGCAGTT
>NW_015714771.1:0-264 GCF_001515625.1 Sinocyclocheilus rhinocerous
GACAGGAACATGACCAAATAAGGACAAACAGGAACAGAAACCGGGTTAAAACATAACAAAACAGGTCCATAATCCTGACAAATGTATGGTAAAGAAAATAAATTAGTTAAAACAGGAAAGAGAAAATAAGTTGTTAATAAAGTCATTAAAAATTAAGTAAAGACAAATATACCTGGTAAGGGAAATGGAAAATGTTGATGAAAGTGGGACAAGTTGTTGCAAACAGAAATGTAACTTACAAAAAGATTAAGTCAGTTAGTTACA
>NW_015714772.1:0-264 GCF_001515625.1 Sinocyclocheilus rhinocerous
TCAAAAAAAATTTGAATTTTGTCCTTTGGTTAGCTATAATGGGGTCATTTATTAAAGGGGAGTGGCAAAATAAATCCAAAAGCCTATAAAACCTAAACGAAAACTCAAAACTTTACAAAACTTGGAAAGAATATGTGTCAGATGACTCATTATAAACACGTAAATTGTCATGGAGATCGCACCATAGGTGTCGCTATAACAGTTAAAAAAGCCTCAAAAACAATATTTCTACAGAAAAAGACCGCAAAATGTAGACCATGTTCA
>NW_015714773.1:0-264 GCF_001515625.1 Sinocyclocheilus rhinocerous
ACCAGATCATCTACTGCACCAAAATCAGCAGCTTCACTTTTAGAAACAATCAATCCCAGAATACGGTGCGCTTGACTTTCATTTTCAGTCTAATGAACTTAAAAAAAAAAAGGTTTTATTTCCCCTGTGATGTCTGGTGCTTATGTAGCCAAGGGTGCTTCTGTCCCGAGGGTACTGCTTGATATCTGCTACACTTATATGCTATTAATATATGGAATTATTTATGTGCTTTTGTCATTTTTATTACTTTAAACATTTTCTATT
>NW_015714774.1:0-264 GCF_001515625.1 Sinocyclocheilus rhinocerous
ACCCATAAGTGATAGTGGAAGGTTTGTCCAGCGTTTGAGATCATCATTTTTTTTTAAAGGGGAGTGTAATTGAGATTAAATGATTCTGACAGTTTTATGGGAAATATTGATACCCAGATATGTGATGTTACCAGTGAAAAGTGGGAGAGAGATGTTATGAGCTGTAGGATCCCAAGCATCTTCAGAGAGCGGTAGTATAGTTGATTTATTCCAGTTTACTGTGTAGTCTGAAATTTTGGAGAAAATATTGATGATTTTGAAGGT
>NW_015714775.1:0-264 GCF_001515625.1 Sinocyclocheilus rhinocerous
ACCCTACTTTCCTTACTACTGCAATGTTCATATGTAGATTTATTTAAAAAAAATGGAATAATGTTTTTGTAGTATAATAGTGAATTATAGTGTAATAGCTCACTGAAAGTCTGCAGTCATAAGCTTAATATAGCTCTTAGAATAAAATAGTATTGCTGCTCTATGATATGTACTGAATTATTATAATTAAGCAGCTTCCTTTAACCGTTACTCATTGTCCAGATTATGTTTGATGACAGCCACCATTTTGAGTTCACAAAAAAA
>NW_015714776.1:0-264 GCF_001515625.1 Sinocyclocheilus rhinocerous
ACCAGAATAGAAAAACAGGTACACACACACACACACACACATATAGAGACAGAGAGAGAGATTCGGGCTCTGTTCGGGTCCCTGCCGCTTCCTAAAGCCCGTGTAACACTGTCGGTCTGTTCCTGTTTGACTCAGGTGGGCAAGCGGAGAGGAGGCGCTCGACTGGCGCTCAAGACCGGGATGGTGGCCAAAAAACAGAAGCTCGACTCCGAGGTGAGAGATGCGCTGTCCGGTCATTATTTAATAACAGTTTAAATTATCTTG
>NW_015714777.1:0-264 GCF_001515625.1 Sinocyclocheilus rhinocerous
ACCTTTGAGTCCTTCGTACGTTTCATTCACACGCCTCTGGAATTCATCCTGTGCCGAATTGATCCCGAAGGGCAGTCGGAGGAACCTATACCTGCCAAATGGTGTATTAAATGTGGTTAGCATTGATGATTATGTGCTTAGCTTAATGGCCCAGTAACCTGACCTGGCGTCTAGGACACTGAAGTATTGGGCTCCCGTGAGCTTTGTGGTGACCTCTTCGAGTGTGGGAAGCGGATAGTGGGGCCGCTGGATAGCCTTGTTGAG
>NW_015714778.1:0-264 GCF_001515625.1 Sinocyclocheilus rhinocerous
ACCTCGGCTCCTAGCTCCCTCGCCTCCACCGTCACCCGTCGATCCTAAACGTTCCTTCGTGCCTCCCATGTTCTTCCTGAACAGCGTAGCATGACAGTAATGTTGTGAAATATTATTACAATTAAAAAACTGTTTTCTATTTTAATATATTTAACATTTTAATTTATTCCTGTAGTGGATGCTTGTTGTTTAACTGGTATTTGTTAACAACAGC
Source organism: Sinocyclocheilus rhinocerous (assembly GCF_001515625.1). Taxonomy (NCBI): domain Eukaryota; kingdom Metazoa; phylum Chordata; class Actinopteri; order Cypriniformes; family Cyprinidae; genus Sinocyclocheilus; species Sinocyclocheilus rhinocerous. The sequence continues at coordinate 215 of NW_015714778.1, forward strand.
CTATCCTGTTTTTCTGTAAAATCTCTATTACTCTCTGTTGTTTAAAGTGA
>NW_015714779.1:0-264 GCF_001515625.1 Sinocyclocheilus rhinocerous
CACATGAGATTAATAATTATGCAAGTTAAACACATAGCTGTGAAATACTATGTCTTCATCATATACCTTCAGTAATTATCAATATTATAGACAAAAATATTACAAAGAATGAAATATTTAATTTGTTGTCGTTTTAATCAACATGGTACACAATAATCACATTCTACAAGTCTATGTGATAAACGAGTTTGGTCAAAAGTAATCAAAAAGTAGACTGATTACATTGCCTAATACCTAAATCCAGATTTTGTTATTTACTACCAT
>NW_015714780.1:0-264 GCF_001515625.1 Sinocyclocheilus rhinocerous
ACTAACAAAATTTGGATAATATTTTCAGAAAACAAGACATCATATATTTAGTAACTTGTCAAGTAAATGCATCCTGATTCAAGAATTTTTAATTGTTTATACTAAAAATCAAGACAAAACTACTAAGGAAGAAAATAATTTTTTTAAGTGATAAAGTGTGACTGAACAACATTTTCAAACAATATCAAGGTCACGTTAAAGTACAGATTAAAATGTAATAAAGTTTGAAAATAAATAGCCTATTAAGTCTAAATATTGAAGTAT
>NW_015714781.1:0-264 GCF_001515625.1 Sinocyclocheilus rhinocerous
GACTTTTACTAATGAAGTTAGTATGAATAAAGTTATTCTTGATGTTTTTGTGACAGATGAGAGATGATCTCACTCATGTGAAAGACTCAATGACTTGTGCTGTAAAAGTGCAATATATACATATATATAAATGCAATAACAATGTAAAGATCAAAGGAATGTAAAAATTTATTTACTTACACTGCAAAAATGCTTACAATGCTTTTCTTACTTAGATTGTTTTTGTCTTGTTTCCAGCCAAAATATCTAAAAATTCTTAAATCA
>NW_015714782.1:0-264 GCF_001515625.1 Sinocyclocheilus rhinocerous
CCATCCGCCTTTCATTTTAGTTCTTTGAAGTGTAGACCACTTAACGCGGGGACGTTTTCCATTCCAAATATATTTTATTAGTAAAGAATCTAGTTTTTTCCAATAATTTGTAGGTGGGGGGAGAGGAAGCATGGAACTAACAAAATTGATGCGAGGCAGAATATTCATTTTTATTACTGACATTCGGGCAGAAGGTGATGAGGGCAGATACATCCATCTTTGAATATCAGACTCAATTTTTCCATAAATTGACATATAGTTTAT
>NW_015714783.1:0-264 GCF_001515625.1 Sinocyclocheilus rhinocerous
ACTTCCTCTCTTTACACGGTGGTATTCTTCTCACCAAAATAGAGTGCCACCAAGTGCATTCTGATGGGGGAGTGGGTGGGGTGGTGTAGATTGGGATGGGGGGCAACTAGAGAGAGAGGGAGGGAGGGACGGAGGAAGAGAGGGGGAGGAGGAAAAGGAAGAGTGGAGGGGGATTTGAAACACTCCCTAAGATGGCCCAGTATTTCTCAGAGTGTCCCACACTTGTGCTCTATTCCCACAGTGGGACGCACACGAAGGGGGCGT
>NW_015714784.1:0-263 GCF_001515625.1 Sinocyclocheilus rhinocerous
ACACACATGCATGCATATATATATATATATATATATATATATGCATGCATACATTGCCTCATTTTTCTCCACTCATGCCTTTTTGTAAGTAAACACATTAGTGGGCAATCTAGCTTTAACAGTGATCAATCTTAAGTTAGCATCAAAGCGCTAGGATTTGAAGTTGTGCTGCCAGATCTGAGAGGCTGTAAGCGCTAGGGTTGGGCCGATAGACGATACCATCGTCCATCGCCGATGGCTGACAGACATCACGATGTTGAGCC
>NW_015714785.1:0-264 GCF_001515625.1 Sinocyclocheilus rhinocerous
AAATGTTTACCATAATACACAAACAATAAATTATTATTAAAAGCTCTGATCACTCATTACATTTCAATATGAAAAAGACAGTTGATTCACTATAATACTTTTGAGGTTGGCCATTGTTATGTCATGCTTTTATATGAAACACCTCTTGTTTTTTAGTGTCTTGTTGTCATTTGTTTCTTGCCCCCTTACATATGTACAGCGTTTTCTGTATACATTGTACAATTAGATGATGATCAGTAATAGCTGTCTTGTTCAGAATTATTG
>NW_015714786.1:0-263 GCF_001515625.1 Sinocyclocheilus rhinocerous
TAATGTTCTTTTTAGCAGCATCATATGACCCCTTTAAGTATTTATAATGATAACAAATGTTACATTTTTATCAATACAAATATTAAATATACTCCATTACTTTATATAGGAATGTGTTTTATACTAAGGATTATGGGTATTGACACAGATTTCACAAATCGATTTGATTCTAAATGAACAAGCTTCAATCGTTTCCGATTCGACTTGATAATGATTTGTTTGTATATATATTAGTGCTGTCAAACGATTAATCGCATCCAAAA
>NW_015714787.1:0-264 GCF_001515625.1 Sinocyclocheilus rhinocerous
ACGCAATATACAAATGTAGCAAATAGATTATTAAGTGTACTGCCCGTAAGGCAAATAAGTGTAAGCCCATAAGGCAAATATGAGTAAGTATTAAAAAATGTGTACTGTGCAGTGTTTTCTGCTTACAGTATGTGTTTAGGTCAGGGCGTGGTTAACCACGTGCACGCGTCGGCCTGTCTTTCATATAGTCTGTCTTCTTAGAACTGGCAGAGCGGGTTCCATGATCCAGGAAGTATGAAGCCGAAACCCGGCTTATCGTACCAT
>NW_015714788.1:0-264 GCF_001515625.1 Sinocyclocheilus rhinocerous
ACGTAAACTACAACAAATGCAATTTTTGCATTTTCATTTTCCACAGTTATAACCTACAGTTGCGATCAAAATTACTCAACCCCTCAGAGACTGCAGTACTTTACCAATATAAGCTTCTCTGAAGATCCAGGATCAAATAAAAATTGCATCTATAACAGTTCACTGGCATATTAGAAGACATAATGTCAATATATAATGTAATATTTTTGAGTTAAAAGGTTTTAATAACAGAGCTATGTCATAATTATTCATTATGGCCTTCAT
>NW_015714789.1:0-264 GCF_001515625.1 Sinocyclocheilus rhinocerous
ATTTGAACAAGTACATAACCAGCCAGTGTTCAAAACTATCGCCTTTACCACGATTCAGAACGGTAAGCTTATAATAATGTTTTCTAATTTGGTCAGCATTGCCGTCTAGTCAGCCAATATTGTCTTAAATAGCCTGCATAACACTTCGTCTTTTATAACATGTATAACACATATTGACCAAATATGTGACCCTGGACCACAAAACTAGTCATAAGGGTTAATTTTATGAAATTGAGATTTATGCATCATCTGAAAGCTGAATAA
>NW_015714790.1:0-264 GCF_001515625.1 Sinocyclocheilus rhinocerous
AGACTCTAGCAGATGCCGTTAGGAGGGAGCAGTTGAACGTTCAGGATGAGCGTCTCATAACTCAGTATTATGTAAGTTAGCGTATGCACACAGTTGTGTGTTGTTTGTGTATGTACATCTGAGTGTACGTGTTTCTGACAATTTGAACAGCTTCTTGTGTCTCTGTGCAGTTTTTTGCAAAGCCGTCATAACAAAAATATGCTACTATGAAAATACTAAAAATGAATATTAAAAAAACACATTTAATTTAAAAACAAACAAACA
>NW_015714791.1:0-264 GCF_001515625.1 Sinocyclocheilus rhinocerous
GCTGACATTAACATCATCTGCCCTGTCAGAGTTATCAGTAAATATTAATCCGTCAGATCCACATCATAATATATGTCTTTAAATATTAATTTTAAATCGTTTCATAACTATATATTCTTGTTTACATGATTAACGGCGAACACCGGAAGCGCGAATCCGTCAGGAACTTAAGATACACACACAATAAAAGTCTTATTTTAAATCCATGTCAGTGAGGACGTTACAGACAAAATAAGCGTCTATAAAAGCGTGTATAAAGCGCTA
>NW_015714792.1:0-264 GCF_001515625.1 Sinocyclocheilus rhinocerous
ATAATGAGCACTAATATTCACAGAGCACCTGAACACTAATATTCACAGAGCATCTGGCATATTGTAATAGGGCAAACGACCCATGTTAAAACCTCAGCGAAGTCATGATTTGTGCAGTTGATATCAACATTATGAGTACAAACTTTAACTGTAACTACAGAGCATAAATACACTTCAGCAATTGAATATAAATCAATGATCTAATAGAGTTTGTTTGGAATTATGTCCTCTGCAGACATGTAACGTATAATAATGAACTAGACC
>NW_015714793.1:0-264 GCF_001515625.1 Sinocyclocheilus rhinocerous
GAGCCATGGGGCCAGGATCGGTTGCGATCATGTCACTGGCTGCAGCTCCGTGCCGCTAATGGACTCAAAATACCATATATTGGGTATCTTGAACTAGACATTGAATTGTGTGGCAATAAAATTTCTGATTATGGGGTGTTGGTGGTCCATGATCCCCCGGGGGTGGCACAGATACACCTGGCATTCTGGGAATGAATGTACTTGGTCGCTGCTACCACGAGCTTTTTGGTCGTCACGGATCCACTTTATTTGAGCTACCGTTTG
>NW_015714794.1:0-264 GCF_001515625.1 Sinocyclocheilus rhinocerous
ATAAATAAAAAGAATGAAATGTAGATATAATAGAAATAGAATAGAGTGCTAGTGTTAGAGGTTCAAGTTATTTTTAAACATTATAAATAAAAGAAAACAAGTAGACAGAATATAAATAAAATAGAGTGCTAGTGTTAAGGAGCACTACTTAGCGTATCATCTGAAACAAGTGACAGAAAGAGCCCTTGCAATCCTATTTTCTTCACACCCTCTTCAGAAAGGAGAGAACACATCCTCCAGCAGCACTGCTGAGCAGCGTCTGGA
>NW_015714795.1:0-264 GCF_001515625.1 Sinocyclocheilus rhinocerous
ATACAGCAGATTGTCCCGACAAAGTGGGAACTGCTCCGTCTTTCATCAAAAGCTTTTTGGCAAAACCAGCTCTGAACTTCCTCATGTTGTGAAAGCTGTCCTCAGTAAAATGCACAGCACACAGTACCAAATTAGGGTTGTAATGCTCAAGAACAGAGTTTCACTGTTTCCTGACGTCGTCTGCTTTAGGAAGGCCAAACAAAGATGTTTGGGCACAGGGGTGAAAAAAACAGCGTCTCTTCGACATGGCGAAAACTTGATGCT
>NW_015714796.1:0-264 GCF_001515625.1 Sinocyclocheilus rhinocerous
TCAATGAAAAGAAACAGAGAAACTCTATTTCAGATACAGAGAGTGTATATACAGGTTAAATGGGACAAGCTTAATCATCTTTATCATTATGCGTGTAGCCGATTCTTCCGTCACTAAAACGATAGATCATAACATAATACGATATTATTGGACATAAAAGGGTTCCACCTGTATTCACCCTATATATATATATATATATAGTGCATTTGTATATACAGCTGGAAAATACCAGCAAGTTGACACAGACACCATGTTTTGAATGAT
>NW_015714797.1:0-264 GCF_001515625.1 Sinocyclocheilus rhinocerous
AGAAAGGAAAAAATGAAATCGCATCATATGACCCCTTTAAAACACCATACTTCTTATTCACATTTACATAACATATCTGTACACACAAATGCAATATATTGTCTATTTTTATATTGTGTATTTTTTTAAATATTTGTTGTATATTATTATTTCCTATTTACTTATTCTATTTGTATTATCTGTCTTGTCACTGTAATCTGTTTGTGCTGTGGAAGCTTTTGTCACCAAAACAAATTCCTTGTATGTGTAAACATACCTGGCAAT
>NW_015714798.1:0-264 GCF_001515625.1 Sinocyclocheilus rhinocerous
ATATATATATATATATATATATCACTGGTGTTATTGTTAACTAAAACTATTATAATCATTCCATTATATACATTATAATATGTGATATAATTTTATCAAGTAGTATAAAGTATTTAACATATTAATATTGTTAAGAATTTTTGTTATTTCAAATAAGGCTGAAATGAAATAAAATATAAATATTAGATGAAAATGCTAAACCTAAAGAATAATAAAAGAAATGTAAAAAATTGTAGTTAAATAGAAAAAAAGCATGTAAAAAAA
>NW_015714799.1:0-263 GCF_001515625.1 Sinocyclocheilus rhinocerous
GTGTGTGTGTGTGTGTGTGTGTGTGTGTGCACGCGCGGGCCGCTCAAGCATGGGGACAAAAGGGGAAGCGCTGGCCTGCTGCTTCCATCAGCTCGGTTGCCTTTGGAAAAGCCAGAGTCAGAAGGAAGGAGGCTATGACCCAAAGCTCTTCCACTCTCTCAGCTATCGCACCCTGCCATATGCTGACCCCAGCAGCCCGGCACTTATCGCTGCCAATCAGCAGCCAGCGGGCCTGCCCCCACTGTCACACCGGAGCTGGAACG
>NW_015714800.1:0-264 GCF_001515625.1 Sinocyclocheilus rhinocerous
ATATATATATCAACACCGCGCCACCGGCGGTAGTTGGTCCATTACACCGCGGTGGTAAAAATCTGCCACCGTCACAGCCCTATTTAAGACCACAAAATGCTACGTGCTAACTGCTAGCCTTCAATGCTACTAGCTTTACATAGGCTTCCGTGCAAACACTTTAGCTTCAGTTAGCTTAGCTTATGCTAGGCTTTTGTTTACAAATGGCTCAATATGGCGCTGGCACACTGCGCCTGCGCACTTGAAAGTTACGCCGGAAAAGGT
>NW_015714801.1:0-264 GCF_001515625.1 Sinocyclocheilus rhinocerous
TGTTTCAGTTAAATTTAAATTATTAAATTTTTATTTGACTTTACTTTCTCGTTTATTTTTGTAATTTTTTTATATATTTATTTTCTTTATCTTTTTTCTCTCTGTTTTATTTTTAATTTAGTATGGTTTATGTATTTTGTATTTCATTCTTTATTTTAATTTTATTTCTTTATTTCTTCCTATCTATTTTTTCTTTATCTTTCATTTATTTTTTACATTTATTTTTATTTTCATTAAATTTTTTTAAACTGTGTTTTAGTTTTA
>NW_015714802.1:0-264 GCF_001515625.1 Sinocyclocheilus rhinocerous
ATATAGTCCATTTGAGCTGCTATTTTCAGATGCTGTTGACATAACCCAGGATCTAAATTCTTCAGTTGCTAACTGTGTTGAAGATATATGATTTGTTTTATGGATTACGTGACATTTCAGTTGGCTCATCTGATTCACTTGGGTTTGGTTTACAATTTGAGTGAAACAAATGGCTGAATTACATCCTATTTTCAATGCCTTACATAAACTGAAGTTAACTTATTTAATTACATTTTAGAAATCAAACTAATAAATGCTGTTTTA
>NW_015714803.1:0-264 GCF_001515625.1 Sinocyclocheilus rhinocerous
ATCAAGAATATCATGATTTTTTTCTTTCAAATTATGTTTTTTCTGATATTTCTAAGACCTTAAAGACACACTTTCTGTGATTATATACATAGCAAAAAGTTTTGTTAAACTACATTATAAAATTTTATATATAAATATTGACATATTTCATATAATTTTTTTTTTTTTTTTCAAAAAAAAAATCAGTGACCTGACAACAAAACTATTTCCCTTAAAACTAAATCCTTAAAAAACCTGAAAATAAATGTTAATTATTAAATGAAA
>NW_015714804.1:0-264 GCF_001515625.1 Sinocyclocheilus rhinocerous
TGATGTGCTCATCTGCAATTCTTTTAGAACATTTTCCTGTCAGATGTTAAATAGGCATTTAGTAATCGTCTTTAAGATGAATATGGTTTATGTAAATCCACTTTGGAGACGTATGTGTGCTTACTGGAGCTCCCGTTAGTTATACATAATAAAATGTGTTTTTACAGCAACATCACGAATATACTATAAGTAGCATCTTTACACCTTAAGCAATTCAAGAGTTTACTCTACAGTAGTTCAACAAATGCGATTTTAACACAAGGA
>NW_015714805.1:0-264 GCF_001515625.1 Sinocyclocheilus rhinocerous
CACAGCAACACCCTACAAATGACCCAGAAAACCATACTGAAGCAATAGCCTAGCAACCCCCCAGAACACCATAGAAACACCCTAGCAACACTCTAAAAACATTTTAAACACATGTTTTTAAGACAGACACTTATGCAAATCTACAATATAGCCAAAACAACTCGCTTCTGTTCACAACTCACTCCAAAAAGAGGCATCAGTTCTCACCTTAGTTTTCGTTATGTCAAATGACATCATATGTCGTAACTTGACTCTCTCGTGAAC
>NW_015714806.1:0-264 GCF_001515625.1 Sinocyclocheilus rhinocerous
ATAGAAAGATGGTTGAATTCAGTCCAAAGCTTCCGTAAGCACTGAGAAGCTCCTTGTAATTTTCTCCTGGATGGTCTTTGGGCATGTGCCACCCAGCTCAAAGCAGTCTTAATGTCAGGGTCAGCATTCTGCATAGCTCTAATGTCTGACAAACTGTGAGACAACGCATTAATGGGAGACATGCTGTCTGAATTGTCAAGTGAGCTCTCCGCAGTCGCATCACCTGCAGAATCCTTGACTTCAGAGGAATGTGCAATGTCAATG
>NW_015714807.1:0-264 GCF_001515625.1 Sinocyclocheilus rhinocerous
ATCTTTTGGTGGGCAATAGTGATGGGATTTGAGCTCGTAAAAACTATATATAACATAATTAGAAAAAAAATACTGTTGAAGTATTCATTTAATATTTTTAATGCATGAAAAATGCTGCACAGGGACATCCATGAATGTTTTTTGGAGTGATCGTGCAAATGAATCCTTGAATCACTCGATTTATTGGAAATAACAGTTTGAACTGATTCACAGAAATGAATCAAATTTACTGACTCTAGCTGCTTTTATGCAACTGAATTTGAA
>NW_015714808.1:0-264 GCF_001515625.1 Sinocyclocheilus rhinocerous
ATGTAATTTCACTGCATGACCGCACCACCATGTTTGTGACCAGCAAGTTCCAAACAGCTCTGTGTTGTCAATCTCTTTGAATAGGTTTCAGGAGGATAGACAGCAGTTTTCTGGCCATTTCTGGTAAACGTTAAGACAGTATGTGCATCGACTATACTTTAAAGGAAAAAGGAATGGACACAAAAGTACACGGACCATTGTCATTTGCTGTGTTGTATATTTATTTATTTTTTCCAATAAAATGACTCCTGTTGTAAAGTTTTC
>NW_015714809.1:0-264 GCF_001515625.1 Sinocyclocheilus rhinocerous
ATACCGTAACTGTCGTGTCTTGCTCACTTTCCCGCGAACAAACACACACAAATAAGTGGGACTAATGAAATTCAATAATAATGGCAGTAATTTGCAGCTTTGCGCATTATAGCCATTGGCGCTGCAGCTGAAGTGAATGACCGCTTGGGAGCACTCGTTGCTCGCTTTCTGTAGCCTATATCAGAATAAGTCAAATGTAACAATTTATTATCAGTCAGGTAAAGTCGTGGGGAAGTCGTGGCCTAATGGTTAGAGAGTCGGACT
>NW_015714810.1:0-264 GCF_001515625.1 Sinocyclocheilus rhinocerous
CATTGTACTCCGACAGGTGCTGCAGGAAAGTGGCTGTAGAAGGTTTGCGCTGATATCTGTTAAGAAAAACAAGAGTAATGTACAGTTGCAGGAAAATGTAAGTCTCCATAAACTGGTCATAAAATGTTATCTGTTCTTGAGCTGTCAAAATAACAGTCAATCACAGTCTGCATAAACAAATCTGAACGTACCGTGTAAACATTCACAGTGCAGGGTAGCGAAGAGCCAGCTAACCTGAAGTCTGATCCCTGTCCTGTCCAAACA
>NW_015714811.1:0-264 GCF_001515625.1 Sinocyclocheilus rhinocerous
TAACAACACTGACGCACTCCCAAATTCAGCCCTAAACATCTCCAATTTACCCAGAATATCAGGTTCAGGAACACCAAAACGGTCTTAGACGACGTAATCCCACACTGACCCATTATTAAAATATGGACTAAAGCCGTTTCAATTGCAAATTTAACAGACTGGCTGCGGATTATAAAATGGCTGTCTGTTTCCCGGCTGCCATATCACTGCTGTGTTTGCGTCTGATCCGGGAACAGCGCCACACAGCGGCCAGCTGACGCAGTG
>NW_015714812.1:0-264 GCF_001515625.1 Sinocyclocheilus rhinocerous
ATTATTAAAACATTAAAATTAAAACGAAAATGGAAACTGTATTACATTTACTATATATTTTTTACATTTATATAATTTATTTATATAATTAGAGCAGTATTTATCGAAAGCACTGAGAATCTAAATCAGTGTGACCTGTGTAAAACAAACTAAAACTAAAAATCATTTACTTTAATTGAAGTAAAACTGGAAAAAACCCCCCATAAATATTAGATTTTAAAACGTAAAAAAAAAACATACAAAAACTTGGAAAAAATGAAAATG
>NW_015714813.1:0-264 GCF_001515625.1 Sinocyclocheilus rhinocerous
ATCTTATTATTTTTATTTTTTTGAAAAATAAATCAATAAATGGAAAAGTTTATTTTGAACCTAAAATGGTTTTAAAAAATGCAAAAAAAAATTTTTTTTAATAATATTTGATATGTCAAGTTTTTATGGCTCATATAGTCTGATACAGTGAAAACATGAAGGAAAATTCCAAGACCCAAACTAAAAAAAAAAAAGCAAGATGCTGATATTTCTATGATTAAATTCTGCTGCTTGTAATGTAAATCAGTGAGATCTTTATAACAG
>NW_015714814.1:0-264 GCF_001515625.1 Sinocyclocheilus rhinocerous
ATTATTTCCATAACCAATTTTGTGTTTGTTCGCATACGTTTCGAAAAGCTTTGAAAGAACAGAAAAATTTTGCCAACAAAGTTTCTTGGGGGAACAAAAACTTCTGCAAGCACAATATAGTATTTTTTTGAATCTCATATATTTTTTCTGTCACCAGTTTTGTGTTTGTCCTTAAAAAATGGTCAAAATTTTGACAAGTTTTTTAACCAAACGCAAATCTCTTAGGAAATACAAAACTTATGCGAATTAAATTTTTCCTCCAAT
>NW_015714815.1:0-264 GCF_001515625.1 Sinocyclocheilus rhinocerous
ATTATATCCCTGTCTTTTGTTGCATGTGAGCACTAAAGCACAGTTTTGTATTTGTGAATATGTGCGTGAAAGACAACTGAAGTGTGTTACTGACCACTTCAGAAGGTGTGTGTGTCGATGTCTGCGAGTGTATATATGCACATGTGTGCAGGTATGTATTTCTGTGTGTGCGGGATTGTGTAATAATGGCGTGTTTTCAAAAGGCAGGCAATAGCAAAGAATGCTGAGGTTGCGATGAGAGGTTTAGGGATTCTGCAGCCCTCC
>NW_015714816.1:0-264 GCF_001515625.1 Sinocyclocheilus rhinocerous
GACGATGGTCGAGTTGCTTATTGCTGTGCTTTAATTGAAGGAAACCGGTATGCATTTGTTAATATATATGCCCCAAACTTATATGACGTCTCCTTTTTTCCACAAGTTCTGAAAACACTTTTATCTCTTCATGGTTATTCAATTATCATTGGATCTGACATGAATGCCGTGTTTGACACAGATTTGGATCGTTCCAATCCCTCAGTTTCGGTAACACAATCTCAGTCTTCTACAGCACTAAGATTGTTTATTAAAGACCTAGAC
>NW_015714817.1:0-263 GCF_001515625.1 Sinocyclocheilus rhinocerous
ATTACATATTGTAAAAAGGGGCATAATATGTCTCCTTTAAAGACTGATCTATCTGAATTCAGCACAATGGAGATCATAATAACAGAGAAGCTATTTGTTTAAATCAGCTTTCCTCTTTACCTACACAGACCACATACTTACTAGAACTAAAAAAAATAAAAATAAAAAAATAAAAGTGATCCAGTTTTGCTGCTTGCTAGATGCTGTTTTATTTGTATTATATTTCTATCTATCTATCTATCTATCTATCTATCTATCTATCT
>NW_015714818.1:0-264 GCF_001515625.1 Sinocyclocheilus rhinocerous
ATTCCTGTGTTAGCGGTTTAGGCTGGAGATGGCATGGGGGAAAAACATCTCAGGTTACACATGTAACCATGGTTCATCGAGGGAACGAGACGCTGCGTTGGAGGATGCTTTGGGAACGCCCCTCAGCGTGACTGGCTCTGAACCCCGTGTGTAATCAGTCCAATAGATGGGCAAGACGTCACGGGCGAGTGACGTAACGACCAGGAAGCTATAAAAGCTTGTGCGGTGAAACCGGCGTCAGCTTCTAGGAGTGAAGCAAGCGCT
>NW_015714819.1:0-264 GCF_001515625.1 Sinocyclocheilus rhinocerous
GGTTAAAAAGGGACAAACCCAGCTATTGGGTTGTTTTGACCCAATAGCTGTGTTTGTCCCTTTTTAACCCAGCATTTTTTAGTGTACTGCTGTTTTCTTGATGAAAATAATTTCACTTCCTGAAGGATGATGTCATTAAGGAACTGGCTTTTGTTAGTTAAAGTGATATTACCAAAGAAATCAGGATGGATGGATGGATGGATATTCAGTTACAGAAAGGTAATAGTACACTCTAAAAAATGCTGGGTTAAATACAACCCAGTG
>NW_015714820.1:0-264 GCF_001515625.1 Sinocyclocheilus rhinocerous
TAACGGATCGCTAGATATGCGTATACAGTGGTGGCTGATTGAGTGCCAGCTGCCTCTTGCAGTGCAAAGGTTTTACTCCCTGTCTCAAACAGATTTCCCCCACGGTCAAAGTGGGACATTCGCATGAAAATTCGCCGGCCAACGATGACTGTGACCGCGCCTTAACCAGCTTATTTCCAGTCGAAATGACCGAACATACAATTATGCGCAAACAGGAGACTAAGTTACAAACGTATGATGGAGAAAAGTATGAAATGTTTTAAA
>NW_015714821.1:0-264 GCF_001515625.1 Sinocyclocheilus rhinocerous
AATAATCTTAATGCAAATGGAAACAAGATTATTTTTCTCACCGCAACACTTTCATTTTCATCATGCAGACACTGTAAATGTGTCAAAAATGGCATGTTTTTTTACACAGGATTCTGCAGATGAGGAGGCTGCATTCATTTGCGGGGAGTTACATTTACATCAGGAGAGGATTTTATTTTATTTTTATTTTGCCATATCCTCATGCATATTTATTTGAGTGGTACCACTTTTAAATGAAGTTCACTTGATAACATCTTGCTGCGA
>NW_015714822.1:0-264 GCF_001515625.1 Sinocyclocheilus rhinocerous
ATTTCTCGCCAGTGTCCACTCCACAAAGGCGGTGAAATTTGCTCGGGGACCGTCCTCGGACGACGGCTCCAGCATGAGGAGGAGGTATTCCGGGCAAAGGAGGGGATCCATAGGTCAGCACAACAGAAAGAAAAAACTGAGAAAAAACGGAAAACTAACAGAGTGGAGACAAACAGACGTAACTGTTAGGTCAGTTCTTCTGTCACACTTCACTCAGAAAACGGAACGAGGAGACACAGAGATAGCTTCAATATCACAGTCTTT
>NW_015714823.1:0-264 GCF_001515625.1 Sinocyclocheilus rhinocerous
ACCATACTTGGCCACATGTCACGTCACTTTCAATATTAACTGATACCAATAAAATAAAAATCTTTGTTAACCGATATGCTGCCATATATTCTGTTTTATATTAATATATTATTATGCTATATATTCTGTATTAAACCCTATCTAGTCTGAGGTATTTAAAAAAAAAACTCAAGGCTGGAAATGCTTTAAAACACTTATCAGGAATAAGTGTTCTTCCTCACTTCCTGAACACACGCATTACAGTAAAACACAGTCACAGCAAAG
>NW_015714824.1:0-264 GCF_001515625.1 Sinocyclocheilus rhinocerous
ATTTTTGGTAAAATTTCCTATAAAACTTAATAATAATAATAATAATCCCAAATAAACATATTTAATTATACATATAAACTCAACCTATATTACGCTTTAATGTGACATTTTTCCCCAAGTAAAACAGAATATTCAATGGAGAGAGAAAAAAAAAAAGATGACTTGGTTGACCTTGATTTATATTCTGGATTTCAATATGAGTTTGCAGGCCGGTCAAGTCCACCCTTGGAAACAACTCAGCGTATTCCACATGGTAAAGTTTTT
>NW_015714825.1:0-264 GCF_001515625.1 Sinocyclocheilus rhinocerous
TTTGACTGACCCTGCTGACCCACTGAGCATTTTGCTGTCCAATGGATATGCATTAACTTTTCAATTTCTAGTATTGAATAAGTTTGGAAAATGTATCATGGGCATTTAATAATTTTTGACTTTCAGTCTGAGTTCAATCTCTTTTTTTGGCTGATTTTATCTGTAAAAGAAAATGTGCTTAATAATTATGCACACCTGAATATAGGACATTTTTCACTCCCAGCCTTCATGAATAATTATATATCAATTACAAATGATTAAATA
>NW_015714826.1:0-264 GCF_001515625.1 Sinocyclocheilus rhinocerous
ATTTGGTGATTAAATAAACCGTTTTAGATTGCCGCTTGAATTGAATGTGATGCATCCGGTATGTGAGTTATTGGCCAGTGTGGTCCAACCTAACTATCGGAATCACTAAAAATCCAATATTACCAATAAAATAAAACCTCTTCTCTTAACATATAAAAAGGTATGTTTAAATGGCAACAGTGTGCTCAAAACAGACAAGAACGTTGTCAAAATGACTCGCACGGATCTGTGAATATGATTAAAAAAGGCTGTATTATGCATGCC
>NW_015714827.1:0-264 GCF_001515625.1 Sinocyclocheilus rhinocerous
ATTTGGTGATTAAATAAACCGTTTTAGATTGCCGCTTGAATTGAACGTGATGCATCCGGTATGTGAGTTATTGGCCAGTGTGGTCCAGCCTAACTATCGGAATCACTAAAAATCCAGTATTACCAATAAAATAAAACCTCTTCACTTAACATATAAAAAGGTATGTTTAAATGGCAACAGTGTGCTAAAAACAGACAAGAACATTGTCAAAATGACTCACACGGATCTGTGAATATGATTAAAAAAGGCTGTATTATGCATGCC
>NW_015714828.1:0-264 GCF_001515625.1 Sinocyclocheilus rhinocerous
AATAGGATTTGTCTGTAAAATGCTGGCACGGGTTAACTGGTCTGTTTTTGAGAACACATCTTAAAGGGATAGTTCACCCATTTACTCAACCTCAAGTTGTTCCAAACCGGTATGAGATTCTTTTTTCTGTTGCCCGTATAGCCACTGACTTCCATATCATTTTTTCCCTACTTTGGAAGTCAGTGGCTATCGTCAACTGTTTCCAACATTCTTCAAAATATCTTCTTTTGTGTTTAACACATAGTTTTCATTTTTGACATATAC
>NW_015714829.1:0-264 GCF_001515625.1 Sinocyclocheilus rhinocerous
CTGACAGTAGCCTGCGATTCAGTAAGCTCAATTTAATTAAAGGTTAACGGTTTGTTTTTCTTTTCTTAATATAAAACATTGCTTAATATATGCTTAATAGAAAACATTATTAATAGAAAATATTAGCTTTGTTGTTACATTAGTGATAATTTCTACACTGTTCTTACCCAGTATTTGAAATTAATTCTGTTTTGTGAAGACAGCTGTTGAATTGAATTGGAAATCGATCCATCGATGCATCGCGATTCTCTCTCCAACGATTCT
>NW_015714830.1:0-264 GCF_001515625.1 Sinocyclocheilus rhinocerous
ATGAACCAGACGCTGCGATTCATAGGGCCTAGCGACGGCCAGGACGACGAGAGGGAGAGGGAGAGAGAGAGATCCTCCTCTCCGCATCCTCCCATTGCCATTTCCCCCCACCTCCTCCTCCTCCTCCTCCTCCACCTACTGCTGCTCCTCTTCCAGCCAGAGAACAGCAAGCGAGAGCCGTGCGAGGGGAGGAGAGGAGGAGAGAGAGACGGAGAGAGTGAGAACGAGGGCCTAGCTCTCCCAACCCTTTCATACTTAAGACGG
>NW_015714831.1:0-264 GCF_001515625.1 Sinocyclocheilus rhinocerous
CTCCACGTGAAAGCACGCACGTGTAGAGATTTACCGCTGATTACACAACCGGCTTTACTGACGAGATGCGCATTAAATATCGAGCAATATTTATTGTGCAGCCCTAATGTGTAACTAAGCTCACATTGTTACTGAATTCATATTGATTTCTTCTCTTGTTACCATATTTATGTCATCATCATAGTGACACTTATCACCCAATGCAAATGTCTTGATGTTCTTCCTAATTGAGGATTACTGTAGCTCTTACCTGGAGAGGTTTGG
>NW_015714832.1:0-264 GCF_001515625.1 Sinocyclocheilus rhinocerous
ATGACGCTCCTGCTGCTATGGTTACCTCCTAATTTGTGAACGTTCACCAATGCACGCAATTAAAACTTTTTTTAACTAAATAAATTTAACTGTTTTTTTTTTTAGCTTTTAAGTCACTTTGATCGCTACATCTTTAGAACGCCGTGTCGTTTCAAACATGATGGATAGGATTGCAACGGTCAAACACGTCCGTCTAACGCATGTTTACGTAGAAAAACAATGTAAAAAGCAACTAAGAAAAATGCAAATACGTGTTCTCTGCAG
>NW_015714833.1:0-264 GCF_001515625.1 Sinocyclocheilus rhinocerous
TCAGACTGCTTGTGAGAGTGATGAAACATTATGATTTCAGAATGAACTGCCATTAACATCTGAAAAAATGCTTTACAATTGATCAAACATTTGTAGCCAAATAAGTTGCAACGTGGATGAGATTTTAATTTTAATGTTTAAAAGTGTTTTCAAAAGCTTCAAAAGTAATTCTCTTTCAACAGTCTCTTGATATTTTACAAAATTTACATGAACATGTTTGCAACTTAGAAGAGACAAAAAAAGATGAGTGTGTTTTTGTGCTGC
>NW_015714834.1:0-261 GCF_001515625.1 Sinocyclocheilus rhinocerous
ATATATATATATATATATATATATATATATATATATTCCTGTGATGGTAAAGCTGAATTTTCAGCATCTTTATCCAGTCTTCAGTGTCACACGATCCTCCAGAAATCATTTTAATATGCTGATTTGCAGCATTTCATATTATCAATGTTAAAAACAGTTGGAAAACACACTGGAAACTGTGATACAATTTTTTTTTCAGGATTCTTTGGTGAATATAAAGTTGAAAAGAACAGCATTTATTTGAAATAGAAATCTTTTGTA
>NW_015714835.1:0-264 GCF_001515625.1 Sinocyclocheilus rhinocerous
ATGCTCCTGTTGATCAGGCACTCTTTGAATTATGCTTTCACTCAATATCTTTTAAAAGTGAATTTGTCACATGAACTTGAGAGAAACACATGAAAGCAGTACTCATCGAAATGGCATAATGTTACGTTTTCATAACAGTAGATTTGTCCCCCTTTTTAACCCCTTTTTTAGTTGTTTTTATATGTCAGAGCTGTGGCCTCGAGGTTAATGGACATGTTCCAACACTCTAGCTGTGGTGCTTACTTGGAGAGCCAAGGTTCAAAT
>NW_015714836.1:0-264 GCF_001515625.1 Sinocyclocheilus rhinocerous
TTTATGGCTCATATAGTATGATATAGTGAGAATATGGAGGAAAAATACCTCAATTTTATTTAGAGGCCCAAACTGAGCAAAAACATGCAATTTGATGCAGATGCTGATATTTATATGAACAAAAAGTGATGAATTCTAATGCTTGTAATGTAAATCAATGAGATCTTCATAACAGTATAGCAGATACTTACATAAAATGCATTTAAAAATCAGTTTTTGCTCTGTATCTCCCAATAATATGTCTTAGTAAGATGATATTTAAAT
>NW_015714837.1:0-264 GCF_001515625.1 Sinocyclocheilus rhinocerous
ATGAGTGTGATAGTATAACACACACCACTGTCAGTGAGAGTTAATATGAGATTGTCTGACAACGCCTGCAGCAGTGAATGAGCATATTAGGAGATGTAATTAACCATGAGACGGTGCGGTGCACAACTGGTGATCTCTAGAAGCACAAGACAGATGGACAGATATTTCATTTGCAATAAATAAAGATGGCGAGCAGAGCTAAAGACAATGAGATGCAAGAAAAAAAGATGGAGGAAAGAGAAAGAAACAAATAAGAGAAAAGAG
>NW_015714838.1:0-264 GCF_001515625.1 Sinocyclocheilus rhinocerous
ATTTGCTGATTATCAATATTTAAAACAGTTGAGTAAATTTTTTTCAGTATTATTTGATGAATAGAAAGCTCAGCATTTATCCAAAATAAAAAGCTTTTGTAACATTATACACTATACCTGTCACGGCTCGTGGTTGTAGCCAAAAACGCACGGAGAAGGAGTAAACGTAGAGATACTTTAATAAGCATCAACACACTTGGACCATTCAAAATAACATTAATCCGAGACCAAGAAACTCAGGAGAACACAGGGCTTAAATGGAGT
>NW_015714839.1:0-264 GCF_001515625.1 Sinocyclocheilus rhinocerous
ATGGGACTGGGATATACTGGACAACATTTGCTCAGGTACTGAAACAGGTTGCCGTGGGAAACGAATCACATCTCGTTGCATTGAAGGCAGCGTCTTTGCCGTGTTTAGTTTAGATGGATTGTTCTGTATTAATGTCCATGTAAGTTTAGGAACTCGCAGAATTTCTCTTCAAATACGTATGTGCGTATATGTGTGTCTGCGTGTTAGTGGGTGTAATGTTACTCCCGGGAAAGTAATAAGATTATATTTAAAAAAAAAAAAAAA
>NW_015714840.1:0-264 GCF_001515625.1 Sinocyclocheilus rhinocerous
CTGTGATTGGCTAATAGTTGTGTATGTTTGACAGCCTACATCCTTAAGGTTAAAAACACATAAATGCTTAGTACATATCAAATGATCTGTTTAACAGGCAAAGCAATAGTGATCACATAATGAAAACAGTTACTCAAACTTGTGTGTTACGACATTACTGTAAGATCCAATATAGTCACACAGCATCGCCTTTTAGTTTCAATATTTCCGAAAATCCCACATCGAATTGTGCCTTGTTTGTAAACGAATCCGCGGTAAAATTAA
>NW_015714841.1:0-264 GCF_001515625.1 Sinocyclocheilus rhinocerous
ATGGGGAAGATGTAAAGAAGGGCAACAACCACAGTGCGTTTCCTTGCAAGTACAACACAATTTATGTTGTTGTTGACATGGTGGTAAAGTCAACTCATCAGGATCACCTTTTTCTACTGGAAGTGGCATGCATAACTCATTCTCTGGTACACAAATTGTATTTTGGGAGGATTGTAACAATGCAGGAGAAATCAGAATTCCTGCAGGTAATCCACAACTCGCATCAACACCCAGGGGTTCCAATAAAGTGGCTATGTTTGGAAC
>NW_015714842.1:0-264 GCF_001515625.1 Sinocyclocheilus rhinocerous
AGAAATGGCAGATATAAAAATGATATACCATTTTGTTAAAAAAAATTTAATAATTTAAATGCTACAAGTTAATTTACACATCACAACATTAAGATGTAAAGTACGAAAAATGGATATCCATTTTGAGATGCTAAAACATATAACAGGATTATTCAATTAGCGTTTTTACTCAATAACTTTAAATGAGCATTAGATTGTGGCATTGGTAAAGGTCAAGGGAAAGCACATGTACAAATAATATCCAACATCAACCGATTCCGATAA
>NW_015714843.1:0-264 GCF_001515625.1 Sinocyclocheilus rhinocerous
CTGAGCCCCTACACTAGTCAAAATCTTGGTGGATTTCAGCAGGGCCATTGCTGGAAGCGCAGATGACTTGGTGGAAGACAAACGCACACTGGCTGGCGACTTCAACTTGTCTGCTGCTTGTGTTGTTTATAGCGCCTCCAAGGACATTGCATTGCATAGCGGCTGGAGACAAGAGGTAGTACAGTAAATGAGACGGGGATAGGAGTAAATGAATATTTTTGTCATAAATACAATTGACATATTTTGTCTTAAAAGGCCTAATTA
>NW_015714844.1:0-264 GCF_001515625.1 Sinocyclocheilus rhinocerous
ACTTTACACAACGATATAAATAGCTGTGTCTCTCTCCCAGATGTTGTATTAACAGAGCTATCAGACAGAGATGTCCCATTTCTCCTCTTTTATTTTTACTGGCTGCAGAATTGTTGAATTTATTTGTGGTGAACTGTGCAGAAATCGCAGGATGACACATGCATTTTTTTAAAGAATCAAATTCAAGTTCGATTATTCCGAATCTAAACATCTTTTCTAAAGCCTCTGGGCTCATAGTGAATACTGTAAAAAGTGAAATAATGT
>NW_015714845.1:0-264 GCF_001515625.1 Sinocyclocheilus rhinocerous
ATGTAAATGCTAGTAAAGTGGAGAAAATGGCCTTTAAATTGAAACCTATAGACGCAAGAAGATAAAGATGTATTTTGGATGTTTTCTTTCCATTAATCTGAAACAACACATTATGAAAATGATGACCAGTGCATGAAAAAAGTGTTTTTGCCTGCAGTGTCTTGCCTTACACAGCTGTTTTCACTGTTATTAACACTTCATTATAGAAACAGCTCTGACTCCTCTAATGGCGCTTTTCCACTGCATGGTACGGCACGGTACGGC
>NW_015714846.1:0-264 GCF_001515625.1 Sinocyclocheilus rhinocerous
GCTGAGGTGGGTCAGAGCTGGTTTAACGTAGTCCGGCTTTTATGCTGCATTACGTCTTTGAATTTTGAGCCGGCACGGAGCTGCCTTTGTGTAAGGATGCCTTTCGACCAAAGACGTTTTGAGATCTGAAAGTTACACTAATGACAAATTTACACTTTAAAAGTGGCACAGAGGCGCTTATGAAGTCTTTACACAGATTGTTCGATGCTGCTCAGATGGAGCATAAATGCATTTATATTTAAACTGCATACTTTGATACACTCT
>NW_015714847.1:0-264 GCF_001515625.1 Sinocyclocheilus rhinocerous
CCTGAAGTGTGCATATGAAGTAGACTCGCTCCCTCTGTCAAAATCGAGAGGTCGAGGGTATGTCCAAGTAAACTTCCCTCGTCCACTTGATGAAATGGAACACACTTCAAAATGGCTGCGGGGATTCCCCAGAGAGGAAGTGCTTAGGGAAGTTCGCAGGTGCTTGTAATTTATCCCCACCTCAAACAACTCTATAATATATGAATGATTTTTTAAAATATTTATAACAGCCCAAGCATATCTATATACATATAGAATGCTGCA
>NW_015714848.1:0-264 GCF_001515625.1 Sinocyclocheilus rhinocerous
AGAGCTAGAGGTGAGGAATTATGCCAATCGTGAACAAAAACATTTCAGAAAGGAATATTTCTGATCAGGCTGAAACCAGTAGACATTATTCCTGATATCCATTTGCAGACCACTGAAGAAGAGGTAATCTAACCCCAGCACAACAGGGAAAGCCAGCATATTGGAGGCCAGAACAACCACAGGTAAAGTTACTGTTAATGTTTGTACAGCAAGTTGAAATTCACCCCATCCTAATGGCTGTCGGGCTCCTCCATCAGCCAAATA
>NW_015714849.1:0-264 GCF_001515625.1 Sinocyclocheilus rhinocerous
AGCCCATTCCTCTGAGAGCAGACGGCACTGAGGCGGGAAGCGACAGTCACAGCTCATCTTCCTCTCAAAGCAGAGGTCATCGCAGCCCTTCGCCTGGACCTTCCTCTTCCTCATCCTCCACTAAGACCACTGGGAAGCCTGATTCTCCTGGTCTGCGCAGACGGAGAGGATCCCCAGTGCCTGTGAGTTTGTCACATTTGTTGTCATCTGTTATTCAGATCAAGTCAGTTTAGATTCAAGTCTGATTCAGTTTAATTCAATAAC
>NW_015714850.1:0-264 GCF_001515625.1 Sinocyclocheilus rhinocerous
ACTTGCGCAATACGGAAATATCTGCTAAGTGTGTTACTTATTTTTCTCAACCTGGCAACAGTGTGCATGCTCTGTCTCCACTGTGGATAAAAGCACTGGCTTTCTGAAAACACCAGTAAGCTTGAAGTTTAGCGATCTCCAATTGGATATTCTATTCACAGGAAAGTGTAATATTTCAAGTCTGTGTTCATTTACAGGCCTGAGAAAGAGAGAGAGAGGGAGAGAGAGAGACACACAGAGAGAGAGAGAGAGAGAGAGAGAGAG
>NW_015714851.1:0-264 GCF_001515625.1 Sinocyclocheilus rhinocerous
AGCGCCAGATCACCGGTTGCCCCCCGAAAGCAGCAGTCTATACCTCGCCTTGAACTATGCGCAGTTCTGAGTGGTGCCCAGCTCTCCAAGGTCCTTGTCACAGAACTCACCATCCCCATTGGTTCCTTAACACTCTGGTCAGATTCTATGATTGTACTTACCTGGCTGTTGTCAAGTTCTTGTCGTTACATGGTGTTCGTGGGAACTCGGGTGGCGGAGATACAAGAACTCACAGCATCTGCGACCTGGCATTACACACGATCC
>NW_015714852.1:0-264 GCF_001515625.1 Sinocyclocheilus rhinocerous
AGCGCCCCCAAAAGTGCTTGGGCCCTTAGAATCGTATTGAAATCCCCCCCCCACAGCGCCCGTTTTCGGAGAAGTGCCTTTGCTTTGGTTGTGTGCGGCTACTTTTTTTTAAACATTCTGTTGAGCTCTGTTAATATAACAATTTTGTATAAAAGATAAATGAAAATCAGATTAACTAAAAATATGAGTTGAGAACTTAAATCAAAATATCAAACTTTTACATATAAAAGTCATGTTTATTTAACAAGCTGAGTATGCTGAGTA
>NW_015714853.1:0-264 GCF_001515625.1 Sinocyclocheilus rhinocerous
AGGGGAAAAAAAAAAAAAACCCGTGGACAAACCTTTCGCTCTTGTTAAATGCGAATGCTGTATGCTGGAATATGAGCAGTCATTTATTCAGTCATCACCCGGGTGCTGATAGTGCACATGCACAGATGAGACTTGAACAGCACACGTTGATATCTGTTTAAGTTAAACTCGTTTAAGCTTTGCCAGTTTAAACATTTTAGAGCCAGAGGATGCGAGCTCGCGCGCAGTGAGAAGATTTGTGCATGCGCTCATCCGAAGCGCGCA
>NW_015714854.1:0-264 GCF_001515625.1 Sinocyclocheilus rhinocerous
AGTATCTTTGCCAGCACTGGTTAGTATAAATCAACATGTCCGTTCATGGGGAATAAACATTAACGATACCAAAATGACATGTGAGGGCAGAAGAGGCCACTGGAAATGGAGGAGACGGGATTTGCTCCTTTGCGCTCGCTGCCTTCAGAGAGTCTCAATCTGGGTCACTGCACTTTGTTTCCCCCGGTTCGCCTGTCAAGTTGAATATGTAGAGACTGACCTTGCTTGAGGCCCTCGCTAAAAGATATCAGTTTGCGGCGAGTC
>NW_015714855.1:0-264 GCF_001515625.1 Sinocyclocheilus rhinocerous
AACAGTTTTGTTGGAGAACACAAACCTCTATTTTCACTGGCGCCCCGATGATCATGGTCTTCTCCAGGTAGTTCTGGTTGAACTCAGGTGGGTGGTCATTTTGATCCAGCACCGTGACAAAAACCTCTGCGAGGCTGTATTTGCCCTCAGTGTCTTCAGCTTTTACATAGAAATTATATTTTGACTTCACTTCAGCGTCTAAAGAGGCCCAGGGCTGCGTGTAAATGATGCCGGACGTGGCGTGAATGAGAAACCTGAAACAGC
>NW_015714856.1:0-264 GCF_001515625.1 Sinocyclocheilus rhinocerous
TTTTTATTACAATATAGTTGTGTTAGCTGGGTACTAAATGTAGTTCTCCTTTCCAGGATGGCCATAAATGATTCTTCTAAACCACATACACGGACACACTGAAGAAAAAAGTTAGACTGAGAAAAAAGTAAGACTGAATGAATGAGAAGGAGGAAAGGGAGGAGCTTTAGTCTCAGACAGCAGGTAGACGTCCAACCTACCTGCGAGTAGCCCCCCCTAGTAGTTTCTACCTCTTTTATTGAATATTTCCACCATGATCTCAGC
>NW_015714857.1:0-264 GCF_001515625.1 Sinocyclocheilus rhinocerous
AGGAAATTCTCAACATTAATTTGACACAGTCAAAGGAAGTAAGTAGTGACAAATGGACAGCAGACATTGAAATCCTGTCACAGAGAGTGCCATTCAGAATTGATACAGGTGCAAACTGTAATACATTGACTTTGAGTAATTATCAGGAACTTATGCACACTGGTGAGCTTAAACGTTCACAATCGAGTTCTGCAGTCATACTCTAACCACAAGCTGAAGCCAGTAGCAGCAGTTGATCTTAGAATTAAATACAAGAGTGCTACT
>NW_015714858.1:0-264 GCF_001515625.1 Sinocyclocheilus rhinocerous
GTTTTCGGTGTAAATGTTACAACCTCGTCATCCTTTGGTTCCATATTTAAGATCACAGGTGACGTCTGAATGTCGTAGATCCCCGAATCGTCCTTCTGGACCGCTGACGTGATCACCACGCCGTCTTCAGACCGACCTTCATGAGGGAATAAAATGAGACGTGAGCGGAGGAGAGAAAATATGAAGATAAAGCTTTTTAAAGGTAATCTGATACTTACTTAAAGCAGACGCATTTTCACTGCTGCAGACGCCTCCATCATCATC
>NW_015714859.1:0-264 GCF_001515625.1 Sinocyclocheilus rhinocerous
TCAAGGAGTTTATCAGGGCAAAGAAATGGAAAGTCTTAGACTGCCTAAGTCAATCTCCAGATCATGAATTTCACCAGCTGAAGAGTAGACTAAAGGCAGAAACTCCCCAGAACAAGCAACAGTTGGAATTGGCTGCATTATAGGCTGGGAAAAGCATTTCAAAGGATAAGACCAAGAGTCTGGTGAAGTCTATGGATCGCACACTCACTGCTCTGATTTCACGCAAGGGATCTGCAACTAAATAATAGCTTTTAATCTTTTACA
>NW_015714860.1:0-264 GCF_001515625.1 Sinocyclocheilus rhinocerous
AGGGACAAACAGATACTCAGGAAACATACAAAGTCATTAGAAGTGGTTTGGAGAGGTGGTGGGAGAGGGAGGCTGGGCAGGGCCATTACAGACGGAACCGAACTGACAGATTCAGGTAGAAGCACTGGGGCCAGGGTAACATCCTCTCCAAGATTACACCCACTCTACGTATTTGCGAAGCTCCCTCAAAGGCCTTCCCCGGACAGCTGCACTCTGGTGACGGTGTTGAGGACGGCATGCAGGAAGCTGCAGAGACAGTCGTCC
>NW_015714861.1:0-263 GCF_001515625.1 Sinocyclocheilus rhinocerous
TAATGTTCTTTTTAGCAGCATCATATGACCCCTTTAAAGAATTTTAGATGGAGTTTAGCATGCCAAAAAAAAAAACAGTTGTCATAAAAATGCATCACTGGTCCTAAGAACCACCTTCATTCTTTATAAGCTGCACACACACACACAAACATATTTGTCTCTTATTGTCAGGGTAATGGACTGTGTTGTGTATTTGTTTTGATTCCACGTGGTCCCGATCCTTGTTTTCCCTCGTGTTTCCTTATGCCCATATTTGGTTCTTC
>NW_015714862.1:0-264 GCF_001515625.1 Sinocyclocheilus rhinocerous
AGGGATATTTCCCTAACGGTTTAATCACAAAGTCTCTCCATAACTCGGAGCAAGGTTAGGTCAAACAGGAGGGCGAGTCTAAGGGTGTGTATGTGTGTTTGCTTGCACATGTGAGCGTGCACATGTAATATGTTTGCACTTAAGTGTGTGCAGTATGAATGCATTTGTGGTGTGTGTCTTATCTGTTTCGGCATGTGCATCTCTGGAGAATAGAAAAATTTTCTGCTGACTAATGTTGGCCACATGTTCCTCTGCCCACTTTGA
>NW_015714863.1:0-264 GCF_001515625.1 Sinocyclocheilus rhinocerous
AGGGATATTTAAGACCGTAAATCAATATGGTGGCTAGTTATGATGCCTTTAAGTTAGCTAGGTTTCGTGAAAGACTAAGCGCCATTCATGTTGATTGTTTTATTCTCTCAGCACACACGCACACTTTCCATACAGTCATGCATAAAAATACCACAAAGTTAGTCAATATCACATGAAGAGTTCCAGTCTTCACCTCTAAAAATCAGCATGACTACAAATGTGATTATGGAACGATTTTCCGGACAATTTTCAAATAGAATAGCA
>NW_015714864.1:0-264 GCF_001515625.1 Sinocyclocheilus rhinocerous
TTTGATGCCTGCCTATATGCACGCCACGGGTGTCTCGGTGATGGTTTTATCTTGTGGAAGTGCTGAGGGCTCTGGGTTAAGATTGTAGGATCATTAACTTTGTGACTGAGAGGAACCAAACCACAAGAATCCATATCACCAGCCTCTTGTTGCCTAGATACCGTGCTGCACTGTCTACGGGGTTATTTTAAGCCTTTTAAGGACATACGTGTGAGAGTGTATGTAGCCCGTATGTGAACCCAGCCATGGCATCAGCTTCCTATG
>NW_015714865.1:0-264 GCF_001515625.1 Sinocyclocheilus rhinocerous
AAAGGAAAACTTGAAATCGCATCATATGACCCCTTTAAAGGCTATATGTGCATAGCTTCTAAAGACTACTGAAAACATGCCTAAAATGTGTTAGTTTTATATGTGAAGACCATTATTATAAGAAAATAAGACATTTATTATATGAGGATTAAAATGAGTACTGAAGTTTAAGTTTATTGACTGTTGTTATTGAATGTTATGGAAACAGTCACTGGGGAAAAAAGGAAATGTAACATTAATGAACATTGAATATTTTATATATAT
>NW_015714866.1:0-264 GCF_001515625.1 Sinocyclocheilus rhinocerous
ATAAAAGCTTGCATATGGATCCGCATGTCTCTCATCTCATAACACTTAGCAACACTAAGTGCAAATAACAATAGATTCTATTTACACTGTGTTAAAATAGCAGTATTTTCTTTGCAATAAGTGTAAATAGTATTTAAAAGTTATTTATACTTAGTGCAAATAGTGGCAGATATCTGCACCTCACTACTGTAGTACATTATAAAACAGTGTGCAATAACATATTGAGTGTAAATTATCATATTTATTAAAATTATTAAATAGAAG
>NW_015714867.1:0-264 GCF_001515625.1 Sinocyclocheilus rhinocerous
CAAAGCCAGTGTTATTTTAGTATTATTTATATAATATTATAACTCATATCATTATTTAATTCGTTTTTATTTTTATATTTGCAATGTGCATTTCCAGTTTTAGTTTTAGTAATGTAAGTTTAGTACTTCAACTTTCTTATTTCAGTTAGCTGCCAAGGTTTTCATTTAATATCATTTAATAGATTATTTTATTTCACTTATAAAAAACTTTTTTAATATTTTAGTTAACAATAACAACACTGCTCAAAGAAAAAAACTAAAAGC
>NW_015714868.1:0-264 GCF_001515625.1 Sinocyclocheilus rhinocerous
AGGGGAGAATTCTTCATTTATGGCTGAATGCTCAAACTATCGCTTTGCCGTGTTATCTCAACACACATAACCCTAGAGGCTCATGCAAATATCTGGAGATTTGGAACCAATTGGGTATTATGTTTATTCAATACTGAAAAACTATATGGTTTGGCGATAAATCACTTGATAGGTCCACTCTCGACGTGGAAACAGGTGTTGATAAAATTCTTCCAAAGAGTATTGCTGATAAGTGATATCTACGTGGTCGACTGTATTCCGGAA
>NW_015714869.1:0-264 GCF_001515625.1 Sinocyclocheilus rhinocerous
ACTGTGTTTGGTCCAAACAGCAGCGTCTCAGTCCAATCCCGTCTTCAGACAAATGGCTTTTTAGCAATTCAGACATAATGAGTGGAATGATATTAAATTAGTCGGCGGGCGACATTAAAGCCATTATTATTCAGACGCGGGTGGAGGGAGATTGTCTCAATGATTAAACACTCACAGGAGAGATGAGCCTCTGTTCTGATTCAAACTGATCTCAGATCATTATGAAAATCACTCTTCATCAGCGGCCAATCACAGCGCGTCCTC
>NW_015714870.1:0-264 GCF_001515625.1 Sinocyclocheilus rhinocerous
TGCAATACAAATTCAAATAGTTTTGTCATATTATAAGCTCCATAATAACTTATATTGAGTTATATTAAGTTAGCACACAATGAGTTGTATTAGCAAACAGTCTGAAAAAACAACTTCCATCTCCATTACTTTTTAATTAATCTTACATAAAGAGTATAGGATATGGAAACTTTTACTGTACCTTCTTAAAACACAGCAAAAAGTGCTGTTCAGCATCAGTATTCTTGTCTTGTTCAAAATTACGTGAGTTTATGATTAAAACAA
>NW_015714871.1:0-264 GCF_001515625.1 Sinocyclocheilus rhinocerous
AGTTCTGGTGTAGTTTTTCTCACGTGTGATGTCAGAATACATAAACAATACCTGTGTGTATAGATGAAAGCATCTCAGAGGTGGAAGATCAGGGCTTGATGTACATCATGTGTGAAATGTAATCTTATCTCATTTGGAGAGGGAAGTAGAGGGCTATACTATACTTCCTGCAATTTATGAAACATAAGTAACATTTATAACCGAGGAACTGACTTCTGCGGGTCGAGAGTCTCCATTGTTGACCGTAAAGCATCACAGATGATG
>NW_015714872.1:0-264 GCF_001515625.1 Sinocyclocheilus rhinocerous
CTGAGCACGGAAACAAATTACATGACAAAAGCAGCCATTGATTTGAGAATCGTTTATTAAGGGGACACTAAAAGTGAAATGAATTCTAGCATTTTAAGCTTTGTTTCTCAGGCACACAGTGAGGCAATGCAGAAAGCTGGAATGCCGAGGCTGTCTTGCATCTGGAGTCGTCTCTGATGCATGCCATAAAAGATGCCATTAAGCAGAATGGGCCGGCAAAACACACAACATGCAGATCTGAATAATTCATTTAGGGCTCAACCC
>NW_015714873.1:0-264 GCF_001515625.1 Sinocyclocheilus rhinocerous
CAAAATAATGTTCTTTCTAGCAACATCATATGACCCCTTTAATTTCTTCTTTATAAATTAGGCAAAATGTATTCAAATTAAACAAGTTTTTAACTTTATTTCTATTTTGAAAAATTGCACTTTACTATAAAATGCCCCTAATTTCTGATGCACCAATGACAATCTGACTAACATAATATACTTTTTTCCTGTCTTCTCAAGTTGTTTGCATCTTTATCGTTTAATTATAGCACTAAATCATTAAAGCAGTCATAAATACGACTG
>NW_015714874.1:0-264 GCF_001515625.1 Sinocyclocheilus rhinocerous
ACATGCACACACAGAACCACTAGACTGACCCCTTCAGCATGCAGCATGTGTCTGCGCTCTA
This sequence comes from Sinocyclocheilus rhinocerous, assembly GCF_001515625.1. Classification (NCBI taxonomy): domain Eukaryota; kingdom Metazoa; phylum Chordata; class Actinopteri; order Cypriniformes; family Cyprinidae; genus Sinocyclocheilus; species Sinocyclocheilus rhinocerous. The sequence continues at coordinate 62 of NW_015714874.1, forward strand.
GAAGTCTCATTTCTGCTCTTCATCTGTTACAGTTCTTAATTAAATATTTAACTGTGATCAATTCAACCACGAGCCCCCCACACACACTAAAACTCCCTCATCTGGCAGTCTGACCTATTAAACGAGGCAATAAAAAAGCTTTTCTCGTTAATAAAGTTAAATAATTGCTTCTCGATCATAAAGACTCCCCAGAGCTGTCGTTC
>NW_015714875.1:0-264 GCF_001515625.1 Sinocyclocheilus rhinocerous
GTTCTTTTTAGCAACATCATATGACCCCTTTAAAAACTATGTTAATTAGACTGAACTTTATCTAATTTAATCCTGAAAAGTTTATGATTATGTTTAAGTAAATTTAGTAAGCTACATTTCTCTCACCTTATCCACCATCTTTGATTAATTTACACTGAACTCAATGCAATAAATTCTGGGATTGTTTTCTCTGGAAAAGATAAACTACCGTTCAAATTTTTGGGGTCAGTCAAGTTATCTTCTCATCTATTCAGCAAGGACACA
>NW_015714876.1:0-264 GCF_001515625.1 Sinocyclocheilus rhinocerous
CACATATATTACACACACACACATATACACACACACACACAGAAAAACAATAGAAAAAAAAGAAAGCTAGTGTTTTGTTTTTTTTGTTTTTTTTATAAAAAAATAATATAAATAGATAAAGTAGAATTAAAATAGAATATAATTTAATTTAATCACAACTACACACGCATTCTATAGTGCATTCTATAACTATACACAACAACTACACGCATTCACACTAGTTCTACTCCGCCATCATTGAATCCATCCTCTGCACTTCTATAA
>NW_015714877.1:0-264 GCF_001515625.1 Sinocyclocheilus rhinocerous
ACAGGGCTTGTGGACAGAGCTGCTGAATTATGTGTACTGATCAGAGTATATTATACATGTTGATTACAATTTGTACATATATATATATATTATTATTATTATTTTTCAAAATGTTGTCCCTGGCTATAGATTTTCTACACTTTCTTACAAGCTCTGTTAATTATCTTATTAAGTAAGAAGATATAGGAGATAAAACATTTAAATCAATGTAAAACTGCACAGCCTTCATTTGTGACACCACAATAAGCAAACCTGTACAGATTA
>NW_015714878.1:0-264 GCF_001515625.1 Sinocyclocheilus rhinocerous
CACCTCAACAGTCAGGTCATCATCAACCATCTGAAGGCTGTCATCAGGTGTGATGGCCACTGCAAGCTCAACTCCTCATTGTACACTACTGTTGAGATATAAAATATATTAGACAACATATTAAATTGCTTTGCCAGAAATCATTTTGAAATCTATCATTTAAAGTTGCTTGCTCCTGTGCGTCCGGTGCAGAAATCTTGGAGGGCAGACTGACTTTTTTTATAGGAATGAAAAAGTGCAGGATCATGAGACTTGTTTTTAAAA
>NW_015714879.1:0-264 GCF_001515625.1 Sinocyclocheilus rhinocerous
CACTACATTTTTGAATAAGTATCTGTTCTCTTTACTCCAGTCCAATACATTTGTAATGAGTGTTGAAATTACATATTAGCCTACATTTTGCATGGCATCTAGCTTTTTCTGCAGCAGTTTATTTCTGCTATAAAAGAAGTGATATCGCAACTGCAGGGCACTGAAAATACAATATCTTTTGCGTTTTGCCTTTACTCACACAAACATGTCAACAAGGCCACTTTACGTGAATGCGAGTTCCTTAGTTGTGAATCACAGTTTTAT
>NW_015714880.1:0-264 GCF_001515625.1 Sinocyclocheilus rhinocerous
CACTACATTTTTGAATAAGTATCTGTTCTCTTTACTCCAGTCCAACACATTTGTAATGAGTGTTGAAATTACATATTAGCCTACATTTTGTATGGCATCTAGCTTTTTCTGCAGCAGTTTATTTCTGCTATAAAAGAAGTGATATCGCAACTGCAGGGCACTGAAAATACAATATATTTTGCGTTTTGCCTTTACTCACACAAACATGTCAACAAGGCTACTTTACGTGAATGCGAGTTCCTTAGTTGTGAATCACAGTTTTAT
>NW_015714881.1:0-264 GCF_001515625.1 Sinocyclocheilus rhinocerous
TAACAACACTGACGCACTCCCAAATTCAGCCCTAAACATCTCCAACTTACCCAGAATATCAGGTTCAGGAACACCAAAACGGTTTTAGACGACGTAATCCCACACTGACCCATCATTAAAATATGGACTAAAGCCGTTTCAATTGCAAATTTAACAGACTGGCTGCGGATTATAAAATGGCTATCTGTTTCCCGGCTGCCATATCACTGCTGTGTTTGAGTCTGATCCGGGAACAGCGCCACACAGCGGCCAGCTGACGCAGTG
>NW_015714882.1:0-264 GCF_001515625.1 Sinocyclocheilus rhinocerous
TCTCATTCTGACGGCACCCATTCACTGCAGAGGATCAATTGCTGAACTGATGTAATGCCAAATTACTCTACATTTCTCCAAACAAACTCGATATCTTGGATGACATTAGGATGAAATTTTCATTTTTGGGTGAAATAATTCATTTTCATCAAAATCACACATACTGTTTGGCATTCACTTGTCTGCCATCCACAGTGTCTTCACCCCTGGGTCCTCTGTCTGACATGGTCACTAAAGGGAAACACAGACACACACACACACACA
>NW_015714883.1:0-264 GCF_001515625.1 Sinocyclocheilus rhinocerous
TGAAAATTAGCCCATGAATTACTCACCCTCAAGGCATCCTAGGTGCATACGACTTTCTTCTTTCAGACGAATCCAGTCGGAGTTGTATTCAAAATTGACTTGATCTTTCAAGCTGTTTAATGTCAGTCAGCAGGTGTTGCAGTTCATCAGTCCAAAAGAAGTGAAATTAAGTGCATACATCCATAATAAAAAGTGCCTCACACGGCTACGGGGGGTGAGCGAAGGCCTCCTGTAGCGAATCGATGCGTTTTTGTAAGAAAAATA
>NW_015714884.1:0-264 GCF_001515625.1 Sinocyclocheilus rhinocerous
CACACACACACACACATTTCTCTAGAGTCTTTCTCTGCTCTTTTACTCTAATAGGTCCCCAAGCAGCACTGAAGCTGTGATTGATGCTGCTCTCTGCCCATATCACACTCTCTCTCTCTCACACACACACACAGACACACACATTTTCAGTGCACTGTCATTTCAGCCACCCACACACACAATCACACACACAACTCCATTTGAACATATTCTGAAGTAATTGTGAAGAGCCGTTGCCCATACTAAGCTCACCACCATGTTAGG
>NW_015714885.1:0-264 GCF_001515625.1 Sinocyclocheilus rhinocerous
CATCTGATGACCCCTTTAAAGAAAAATTGCTGATCACAAACTTTTGAATGATTGTGTCCCCTGTTTTTTAAAATCTAAAATGTTAAATATGTATGGAACAAGGCAAACAGCAAACCCTGTAGAGCACTTATACACAGCACTTATCCAATAATGAGGATTCCTGACCTGAAAGGCGGGACCTGTCGAGCGGGATCTTCCTCGGTCACCTTCACCATGTGATTGGGGAAACAGGACTTCAGGTGCTCGATGGACAGGAAGGTGTCG
>NW_015714886.1:0-264 GCF_001515625.1 Sinocyclocheilus rhinocerous
ATGATGCACTTGCTATTTTTCCCTGCTTGCTTCATTCACCTTATGCATGATTTATAGAAACCACAGCATCCAGAGCGCACTTCAGAAACTGTGTCTCCGGCAAACCTCAGCCATTAATTAATCCTATTCTTAGTTAATAAACACAAAACCCTCTTACCTTCATTCTCTGGGTAATTCCGTAAGGCTTGACTCGGTGTGAGGGAGGGGAAAAGAAAGAATAGAAGGGACGGATAAATCCAAAGGGTTGCCATTTTCAGGCTGCGC
>NW_015714887.1:0-264 GCF_001515625.1 Sinocyclocheilus rhinocerous
CACGGACCAAACACTTCTAAACGAACCAAAAACAGGAAGTAATGAAAAGATGCGATGCTATGCGACATGATTTAATGACGTGGAATGAGCGGTACCATCCAAAACAAAATGAGCAGAGGGTAAACGTGGAGCAACGAGGAGGTAAGGTGCCTTTTATGAGCGTTTTGTGAGTTCGCAGGTGGTGAAAATAAAATTATAAGTACATGCAGCAATGAGCGTGCTTAGTCCAGCAGACGGCATTATGTGTGTTCGACTTAAAGCGGC
>NW_015714888.1:0-264 GCF_001515625.1 Sinocyclocheilus rhinocerous
CATTGGCCATGTTATCCCCATTAATTAAAATGAGGAATGTGGGTCCTTTATAAAGTGAATTTTACAAAAAAAAGCTCTTTTTATATAAAAACCTATTTAAATTTTTTTTTTTTATTTATATACATTTTAAAATATCATAAATCATTAAAAAATCTGCACAAATATGGAGTAAAAACATTAATAAATTGAGTAAAAATTACATTTGTTTAAAAAAACATTTTGTTACAAAATGAGCTTTTGGTCCCTGTGTTCTCTGGAGACCCC
>NW_015714889.1:0-264 GCF_001515625.1 Sinocyclocheilus rhinocerous
CACTTTTGTTCTGACCAACTGAGGAAAAAAAGCATTACAATAAATTGTGCTACAATGGTGATTAAATCTAACGATCGGTTAGCTCATATCACTTCAAACCGTGCAAATTATTATTATTGCTATACTTTGTTCTCAAATTGTTCATGTTAACATCAGCATTGCGTGACTACATGTATGTAGTGTGTATTAGCGTTACATGTAGATTTCAATTTCTGCACAGTGTAATCTCTAATTGTCATACAATTCGAATTTCATATAAAAAAA
>NW_015714890.1:0-264 GCF_001515625.1 Sinocyclocheilus rhinocerous
CATGCTTCAGTTCTTGGCATCTGTTAGGAGACTCTCTGCCAAAACCACCTCATGTAACGTGCCAGAGAGAGACGGTCTAGAATGTAAAGAACTACAGCCACAGGAATCTGTCCTCATAGCACGCTTCTGTTCACCCATGCAAACCTGTTCATTTGATATTATTAAAATGTTTAGATTTAGATTGCTGCAGTTAGACATTTGCCTATTGACCCAACATCTTAAGAAAGAAAAACTAAATTGTATTTTGCTTAAATAGTAATAATA
>NW_015714891.1:0-264 GCF_001515625.1 Sinocyclocheilus rhinocerous
CATGTAATTTCATTCTTTATTTTCTCCCTCAATTACAAGGCATGGCCAGAGCAAGCTTGTAGTTTGAGAGAGTTTGGCCCTTACAGTAACACGCAGACTATATTTAGCAGTCTGCTCTTCGACTGACCCTGCGTCTCTCTACCTTGCAGAGCACAAAATGAAATACACACATACACAATCATGCAACACATTAATTTCTGCAATCATAGTATTGAACTACACTGGCTAATTAGATGCCAGATGCCATGGTGCCATAGGGGGCAC
>NW_015714892.1:0-264 GCF_001515625.1 Sinocyclocheilus rhinocerous
CATTTGAGCTTGATTTTCATAAAATGTTAATATCATAATGGCACATGCAAGTGTCTGATCATATATTAAGCAACAATACCAACGATGCAGTGTTTCATTATTTTAAAAAATAAATGAATAAATCTTTTTGTATTTGGACATAAGGTTTCCGCCCGTCAGCGACAATATGTAAATTTGATGTTTTATCATCACCAATAACCTTGTGTTCCTATACCTGACTTGGTAACACTTTATTTTAAGGACCAAATTTTAGCTATTAATTAG
>NW_015714893.1:0-264 GCF_001515625.1 Sinocyclocheilus rhinocerous
CATACAGTTCATCTCGAAGTTCGCTGGCTCAAGGCTTCAAATGTTCTGGCTATTTGTGTATTTTAGTCTCTGTGGAGAAAATGAATGGGGATTTCATTTCAGAAACACATTACTGTAACGTACATCCCTAGTTCAGTATGCGATTCGCGCATGCGCTCTAAACGTCAAGTACGTACCGAGGCTTCACGACGTCATGACGCTAGACGCTGGCGTGAGAGTGGGCGTTTGGCATGATCGAGCAAAATAAGTAACGACCCGAGCTCA
>NW_015714894.1:0-264 GCF_001515625.1 Sinocyclocheilus rhinocerous
CATGGTTTGACAGGATTTATGTGACACATCATTTAGGTCAGGGGCACTTCGATGAGAACTCCACCTTCCGCATAAGCCAAGGCCTCATTAAGATCATTCAGAACATGGAATGGTCAGATTTCATCGGGGAGGTGAAGATCCGGCAGCAGCGTAACCGGCGTGCTCGTCGTTGAGCTTGTGTTATGTGTGCACGCTCATCTATGCAGTCTGGATCCTGGCCTGCAGACACTCAGAGCTGAATTCAAACATTCCTGTTCATCCAAA
>NW_015714895.1:0-264 GCF_001515625.1 Sinocyclocheilus rhinocerous
CAGCAGTCCCTCCAGGATTCCTTACAGAAGCAGCATCAGCAGCAGCAGAAGCAAAGTGAACCGCAGCATAAAACGCCCCCTATGAAGTCAACGAGTGCACAAAGCAACTCTCTCAAATCAAAAGAGGCTATTGAAACTAAGGATGATAAAGGCTCTTCAACAGAAAGCACAAATGAAGAACCCCGAACGAATACCAAAAGTTCAGGCTTTCCAGATGCGTTTATCGTTCCGTCCATCAAACACGAGTTTATATGCAGAAAGTGC
>NW_015714896.1:0-264 GCF_001515625.1 Sinocyclocheilus rhinocerous
CAACGGCACAATGCTGAAATCCATCACTACCAGGTAAGACACCATGTCATGCACTGTTCAGTCTAGAATATTTTCCTCATTCAGTATGAGGAATACTTAAAAAAAAAAAATTTTGATTGATTGAACAGTTCTGTTTAAACCAACTGATTGCATAGTTCTGTTTAAATCAAGATAAAGTAGCAGGTTGAGCACGATACAGCAATTCTCAACATTCAGTACCATGTCATGTGGCTTTTTTCATAATGCAATCCATGATGCAGGACA
>NW_015714897.1:0-264 GCF_001515625.1 Sinocyclocheilus rhinocerous
CAGCTCAATGCTGAACTTCAGCTCTCTATTACATGACAAACACTAGTCACTGTTTCATAACAGCCATTCAGCATTCTTATACTCATCTATTTCTCATAAAGAATCAATTAACAATGACTTCACATTCATAAACTCTCTGAACACATCCTCCCACAAACAGGGACAGTCAGTAATACTCAGTAAATATGAGATCAATTCACTTACAGCTGTTTTAAAAGGTTTGTAAAATGTAAATCAAATATTTGTCCCACCCATAAGACCAAA
>NW_015714898.1:0-264 GCF_001515625.1 Sinocyclocheilus rhinocerous
AAGCGGCCTGGGCCAGGGAAGAGGCCATGGTCAGGGAAGCGGCCTGGACCAGGGAAGAGGCCATGGTCAGGGAAGAGGTTATGGCCAGGGAAGTGGTCAAGGGAAGGGTCAGGGATGTGGTCATTGAAATGGTCTTGGGAATTTTGCATATCACTTACTGGAGATCTTCTCAATTTAGTGATTTATGCATATGGCATGTTTTCCCTGTTTGCTGAAAGGGTTTAGAAATATTTTGTACCTCTCCCACCCCCACCTCCTCAAATA
>NW_015714899.1:0-264 GCF_001515625.1 Sinocyclocheilus rhinocerous
CAACGGCACAATGCTGAAATCCATCACTACCAGGTAAGACACCATCATGCACTGTTCAGTCTAGAATATTTTCCTCATTCAGTATGAGGAATACTTAAAAACAATTAAAAAAATTGATTGATTGAACAGTTCTGTTTAAACCAATTGATTGCATAGTTCTGTTTAAATCAAGATAAAGTAGCAGGTTGAGCACGATACAGCAATTCTCAACATTCAGTACATGTCATGTGGCTTTTTTCATAATGCAATCCATGATGCAGGACA
>NW_015714900.1:0-264 GCF_001515625.1 Sinocyclocheilus rhinocerous
CAGTGTCCAGGCTTGGCCATTTTCCCAGATGCAATTGGCTATTAAGAGATCGTACTTTATCACCACAGGGACTATGGGAATTGAGAACTGATTCCTATTCAGAACCGGTTTCCATTTTATAAGAAACACTGGAACCGAATAATTTTCGTAATATTTTGTTGATTAACAGGTTCTTAAATGTCTACACTTTTCCACTGATAAACACTGCACTGAAATAACTTACAGTATGTGGCTTAATATACTACAAAACAGCCAAATTTCACA
>NW_015714901.1:0-264 GCF_001515625.1 Sinocyclocheilus rhinocerous
CCAAGTTCGGCCCAGGGAGGGCTTTTGTTCCTGATTGCAGCCCTGCGAGCCCGGAGGCTCAAAAATATCCACCCACCTTCCCGCTCCTGCCTCCTCCACCACTGACATCTGGCAGCCCCTCTGCTTGCCCTCAGACCAAGCCCACCATCTGTACGGTGCGAGCTCCGCGGGTCTGCCAGTCTCCATCGTCGGTGTGGCTTGAGAATCCCTTGCCTCCGCCTCCAGCCTCTGTGTCTCGGACTCCGCTTCGGCCCGTCGACCCAG
>NW_015714902.1:0-264 GCF_001515625.1 Sinocyclocheilus rhinocerous
CAAAGAAAACAAAAATAACTACTTTATTTAACAATTCTTCTCCTCCCCATCACCACTGGCCGCCATTCACGAGAGTATAATGTTTAGTTTTAAATTATTGAATAGGTTGTAAATTAAATTGTCTCAGCAACAATCAAAAAGGCACAGCAATGACAGCACTTCCTCAGGGTGCTCAGGAAAAACAACTTGGGAGTATAAGCTGCTAGTGTCCTTTTACCGCTCCACCATCAAAAGCATGTATCTCGGTGTGGTACTCCAGTTGCA
>NW_015714903.1:0-264 GCF_001515625.1 Sinocyclocheilus rhinocerous
CCACCCTTTTTCTACTTTAATTCCTGTGGGGAATAGTGTCTACACTGAATTGAACTGACAATTTCATGATGTTTTGAACACTTTATACATTTTTTTTTTTCTCTCTTCCTATTACTGTATATGGTTCTTGAGGTAATGTACCTGATGTTATATTGTGGTCAGTGTTTTCACTCTTGTCATTGTTCTAGTACTAATTTTTTTTTGTGTGTATGTGTTTGCGGAAGCAAGTGGAAATCAGCAGGGGGGAGTGTAACAGGGTCAAAA
>NW_015714904.1:0-264 GCF_001515625.1 Sinocyclocheilus rhinocerous
CAATTTTCATAAATGCATAAAAATACATACTATTCATAATTTATTCAGATTTATTAGATTTCATTTTATAATTTAAAAAAATATATATTTTCTAGACTTTATTTTATATCTTATTTTTTAAATGTTACTGTTTTTTTTATATAAAATAAAGCATTTTTTTCTCATGGTAGTATTTAATGCACTACATTTTTGCTGTAAAACATTGCATTTACATTTAGTCATTTTTTATCCAAAGCGACTTACAAATGAGGACAATAAAAGCAG
>NW_015714905.1:0-264 GCF_001515625.1 Sinocyclocheilus rhinocerous
ATGCATTAGACACTTTGACAGAAACACGGCAGTATAGTGGTCACTGCAGACCCAAATGAGTCAAACAGGTGGAGCTTGACCCAGTCCTGGAAGTGTAGCTCCACCCAGTAGCTCTGCAGTGAGCAGCATCTCATTAAATTGCCTTACATCACCAATAAACAACCTGAAATTTCACATATTAAAAAACAAACAAACAAAAAAACATAAATAAATAGATCATAGTACAGTTACCCAGCATGAGTGCGGACCAGAGAGGAGCCTGAG
>NW_015714906.1:0-264 GCF_001515625.1 Sinocyclocheilus rhinocerous
CATTATTCAGTTTCTGTGCCTGACTTACCTGAAAAAGACTTACCTGAAAAAATATAAAAAAACTGTTTATTTAATTTGTATCTTTGTTCTGTTATATTCATCTATGCTTGTAACTTGTTTATTTTCTATGCTGATTTACTCATCTACAAAATCACCCCAATCTTTTGATTGATATCGTGTTCATAATTGAATGCGATTCATCTGTGATTATGAACGCGAATTGCCTAGCTTGTCAGTGAACTACGGCTCTGTGTAGTAAATGCC
>NW_015714907.1:0-264 GCF_001515625.1 Sinocyclocheilus rhinocerous
ATACTTTTAGGTCGTAAAAGTTTATCTGATCTGGCTGAGGGGTCCGGGTTGCCATGGTAACCAGAGGCCTGTTCTGCCTTTCTGAGGTGTTAGAGGCATTTCGGGGGAAGGGTCCATAGACCCTAATAGTTGGTTTGTTGATTAAGGGGTGTTACAGAGTATTTGTTAAATATAACTAAAACAAATTGTGTGTCTGATTGGTTCAGACGCTACAGTGTCAAGACATATGAAGTGGTCCTCACTATTTGAAAGACCCATAATTCA
>NW_015714908.1:0-264 GCF_001515625.1 Sinocyclocheilus rhinocerous
ACATTCATACTAAACTGTTTAGATCAGAATATGACAAGACATTCAAATCTTCCTCTTATCTTTTCTTGTGTCATGTCCCAAACTGTGCTTTTGTAATTGTTCATGCTGTAAATAGTTTGACTGAATAATCAATAGGTGATCGGCATTCCTGTCAGTGAACCTTTGTATCAAAATATAAAACAGTCCTTTCTTTGTAAATGCAGCTGCACTGCAGGAGATCAACAGCTGATTTTGTTTTTAATAAATTCAGGTCATAATATTTAA
>NW_015714909.1:0-264 GCF_001515625.1 Sinocyclocheilus rhinocerous
CACATGAGATTAATAATTATGCAAGTTAAACACATAGCTGTGAAACACTATGTCTTCATCATATACCTTCAGTAATTATCAATATTATAGACAAAAATATTACAAAGAATTAAATATTTAATTTGTTGTCGTTTTAATCAGCATGGTACACAATAATCACATTCTACAAGTCTATGTGATAAACGAGTTTGGTCAAAAGTAATCAAAAAGTAGACTGACTACATTGCCTAATACCTAAATCCAGATTTTGTTATTTACTACCAT
>NW_015714910.1:0-264 GCF_001515625.1 Sinocyclocheilus rhinocerous
CCTTTTAAATCAAGTGGTTCAACAATGAAATATTAGTGGTCAACAATTTTTTTTTAACTGTGCCAATATCTAGAGGTAACAAGGGTCTAAAGTGAGAATTTCACATATCAAGATCAAATTATACATATTATACCAACATATTTTACATGACGAAAATGAAGCCTATTTTTGGACCAATTAAAATGTTTTGCATTTTTAAATTATAAAGCATTTCTTCCCCCAAATTCTCATTACTGTTAAACATATGAATATTTTTTATAATTA
>NW_015714911.1:0-264 GCF_001515625.1 Sinocyclocheilus rhinocerous
CTCTTTTTTCATATGTAAAGAACATGTTAAAAACGCAATGCCAGTTCCGAGCCAGGTTTGGCCCAAACTTCTGGGAAGGTTAATTAGTTAAGGGTGTTTATAACACAACCTATGCATACAATTCATATTTTATAGTATTCATTATTTTTTAATTACATTTATTCAATCATAGTTTCATGAAATATTTTCAACTGGTTTGTGAAAGATGTCATCAGCTTTCGTGTTTAGGCTGTGCTATCATTTCATTTACAACATTGTGACCAG
>NW_015714912.1:0-264 GCF_001515625.1 Sinocyclocheilus rhinocerous
CCTGAATCATTTCAGAGATTTCCCTGCCTGTCTTTTTATAAAAGTTTTCAAATAGACAGAATCTCTCGGTTATCTTCCATACATCACTTTCTACATCTTGATGTACATATCTCAACAATAGCACATTCTGTTCAGTGTGAGAGATGTCTGGTGTTGAGTCACATATCACTGAGAAGTAAATTGCAGCTTCTCTTTCCGCCAGGATAGTGTTCAACACTCTTTTGCCACAGAGCTCAATGAATTCATTCTGCGTCTCAGGACTTA
>NW_015714913.1:0-264 GCF_001515625.1 Sinocyclocheilus rhinocerous
CTAAATGTTTATATTCAGTTATTCATATTTAATCACTATGCTATTTACATGGTTGGTTTATTATTATTTATTTATTTAATACTACTAGTACTATCAATCATTGTGCTGGAAAAAATTTATATTCAATAATAATACTATTACAATTATTATTTTTTTATTTATTATTTATTCATCTTTACATATTCATCACTATGGTATTTACACTGTACTCCCAGGAATACCGTGGTATGATGAAGGCATGTGTCGTACCTTACAGCCGGAGAC
>NW_015714914.1:0-264 GCF_001515625.1 Sinocyclocheilus rhinocerous
CTAACATTTGAGCTCTCTTGAGCGGATTCTTAAACAAATTGGCTACAATGACCTGTTGTTTTAAAATCCGCTCAAGAGAGCTCAGATGTTAGCGTGAAATGGAAATTTTTTAAATTTCAGTACCGACTGGAAGGTACTTTTGACAACACTAGTCGGTTAGGTGTCATTAGTGAAATATCAGACATGTGATTGGCCAGTCAACAGAACAAATCCATCATTAAGACGGATTAATCCATAATAACGCTTCCTCCAGTAAAAAAAAAA
>NW_015714915.1:0-264 GCF_001515625.1 Sinocyclocheilus rhinocerous
AAATGATGACAGAATTTTCATTCTGGAAGTGAACTAACCCTTTAATGATAAATAATACTTTACTTAATATATAAATGTGTGTTAGTTTATTTATATAGTTTATTTATATATGAATGTGTATGTTAGTTTATATATATATATATATATATATATATATGAAATATCTTATTCAGTTCAGTACAAAATAAAAAAATAACTCGCATTTTACATGATCCCACATATTTTGGTAAAATAATTAACATTTTGCAGATTCTGCAAGGTGTA
>NW_015714916.1:0-264 GCF_001515625.1 Sinocyclocheilus rhinocerous
TGTGACACGTCCTACAAGAAACCCAATGTGATTCTGGGGAACTTATTTACTTACTTCTGGCGAAATTACTTCATACATCCACTGAAAATGTCTCAACAGTATAAATGTCAATCAGGAAAAGATGAAGTTAGTTCTAAAAAAAAAGATCCTGAAGCAAAGATAGTTAACATGAAAACAGCAAGTTCAACGGACCTCAGACGGATTACAAAAAAAGGAGATACTGAGTTAAAGGGGTCATATGATGCTGCTAAAAAGAACATTATT
>NW_015714917.1:0-264 GCF_001515625.1 Sinocyclocheilus rhinocerous
GTGGATAGATGTTATGGAACTGTACTTGCAGAAAAGTAGCTGCCCTGAAGCGGAGAAAGCAGACACTGTCTTGAGTCATCTTCTGGGAAGAGCTAAGAGTATAATTAAAGTGGGACTAAAAAGCACTGCTTCCATTGGTTCAGCAAGTGTTGAGAGAATTTATGACATGCTAAGACACTACTTTAGCGATCACCCTGTGTCACTTTTGCCATTGGCAGATTTCTATGCAACACAGCCTAAAGCTAAGGAAAGCCCTGTAGATTA
>NW_015714918.1:0-264 GCF_001515625.1 Sinocyclocheilus rhinocerous
CTAATAGAACTTAACATCCCACTTATAGATGTTGCAGGGAAATACAATTTCATAAAAACTTCAATGGGCAATTATATCATAAACAGGGCCTATTTTAAATGTTACAATTTTCTGAACAAAACCAAGTTCAAAACAAAGAACAAAATGCAAAATGTTTAAAATGAATGAAGTATAATGTAAAATTACAGTAAAATTTACAGTACAATTTAAAATGTACACTTTACAGTAAAACTTTATAATCATAAGAAGGGATGAGCCACTGAC
>NW_015714919.1:0-264 GCF_001515625.1 Sinocyclocheilus rhinocerous
ATTGAAGGAGAAACCTACCTATATTTTGTTTAAATAATTATATTTATTGTTACTTTTTGTTAGCAATTATCTAGATTTGCGTTGTATGTATTATGTTGTTTAATAGAAGATAGATGATCTCTATTTCTCTAGCTATCTTTTGTGCGCTGTTGTTTTAATTTAATTAAATTTATTTATTTAATAATTTTTTATAATATGCCTGAGCTGAATATTTAAAACAATCATATTTGTGTCTGTATGTTTGAGTTAATTTTAATATGAATG
>NW_015714920.1:0-264 GCF_001515625.1 Sinocyclocheilus rhinocerous
TAATTTTACGAAGCTACGAGAATACTTTTTGTGCGCAAAAAACCCAAAAACAATTACTTTATTCAACAATTTGTTTCCTCCGCATCACCCTATAGCGCCATTGTGGACAGTATCACATACATAAACAACGTATGCAATGTATGTACACGGATGCGCTGTTTACGTTGTTTACGCTTTGATCTGAACTTTAACAGCGTATCCGTGTACATACATTGCATACGTTGTTGTCTATGGAGGGTCAGAGAGCTCTCGGATTTCATCAAA
>NW_015714921.1:0-264 GCF_001515625.1 Sinocyclocheilus rhinocerous
CTAGCTCCAGGCAAAATCACGCCGCTCCACTCCTCGCTCCGCTCATCCTGAAAGGATTTTTTTTTTTATTATTATTTGAATAAACATGTAAATCAATACTAAACAGACTGCTCTTTAAATCTTCATAAAATCAGGAAAAAAAACTTAAAATTATTAGCTTGGAGAATAACAAAAAAAAACTGCTTCATACTTCAGATATACTTACTAGGCTATACATACTACATACTTTAGACTGCAGAAATGTAAAATGCTAAGACTGCTGAA
>NW_015714922.1:0-264 GCF_001515625.1 Sinocyclocheilus rhinocerous
AGAAATGAGTATCTCTTTACCTTAACCACTATCTTTACCTTGACCACTAACTGAAGTTAACAGTGCTTTTGTGTCTCTATTAATTAAAAACTGAGATGACAGTTTATTGAGAAAACTCCACAAAAACAATCTTTTTCTTTTCACCTGCCAACTTCCACCCTCTGGCTAACAATCTCCTGTCCTTTATACACCATTGGCACAGCTGCTCAATAGAGAGGACTCCAGTCATAACACAATGTAAACTAGATTAAAAAAGTTCACTAA
>NW_015714923.1:0-264 GCF_001515625.1 Sinocyclocheilus rhinocerous
TTTGACAGCAACATTTGTGTGAAACCTAATGATCATGTTCTCCAGCATGAAGAGAATCTTGTGCTTTAGCGGAGACAAGAACATCTGACACATCTGTACAATGGTGTAAAAAATAAATCACCCAAAAATAAAAATGGTCATTATTTACTCTCATTCATGTCAGTTCAACCCACATTTGTTCTAAAATTTTTGATAATCTTCAGAACACAAATGAAGATATTTTTTCACATTCTGTTATCATTAAAAGTCTATGCAACCAAAACA
>NW_015714924.1:0-264 GCF_001515625.1 Sinocyclocheilus rhinocerous
CTCTCTTTCTGTTCCCTCTGTAGGTCCAGATTGACCCGTATCTGGATGACTCCATGTGCCAAATATGTAACAGTCAGCCCGGGCCGTTCTTCTGCAGGGCTCAGGTAGGAATCACACACTGCACAGCATCATATCAAGTGTTACAGCTCAGTTCACTTAGCTTCAGTTTGATTCTTATGTCTCTTCACATGGTGTAATTTGGCTTCAAACAAATGATACATTTTAGAGATGCACCGATCGATCGGCCAGGGATCGGAATCGGCC
>NW_015714925.1:0-264 GCF_001515625.1 Sinocyclocheilus rhinocerous
CTTACAGTTTGGCCATTATTAGCAGTTACTTTGAAACTAGAAAAGCTACATTTTGAACAAAGAGTTAGCTGCTGTACTGCAGGTTGCTAAGAAAAGGTAGCTAATTAGTTGAAATGATTGAAGAGGGCAGCACATTTTTATATGAGATTATATAATTCATAACTATATAATCAGAGCCATATCTCTCTTGATTTGAGGGCTTTTGAATGAATTAATAATGGTGACAACGTTAAAGGGGAATCGGTTCAACACTGCAGCTGGAAT
>NW_015714926.1:0-264 GCF_001515625.1 Sinocyclocheilus rhinocerous
AAGGAAAAATTGAAATCGCATCATATGACCCCTTTAAAAAAGTTTTATTTTGTTATTGAGTCCATGAGTCCTAATCCACATTTATTATGAGAGTTAGTAGGACTGGCTGCACTGGAGGATGGTTTATTGACAGTCTGGATATGAAGCACTCTTTGTGCTTTGAATTTGCATAATGCATGTTGTTAGACTGTTGCTGTTAGAATTGGAGTGATCACAAATGCTGCCTCACTAGTGTTAGTTACAGTGTTTTCATGTTTTCAAAAA
>NW_015714927.1:0-264 GCF_001515625.1 Sinocyclocheilus rhinocerous
CTTCTTAAATTAAATTAGCAAATTAAATAAACACTAGTGGTGTTGTCTGTGAAACTATCCATATGATGACTGGATTCTTCTGCAGTTAGGAGGTGAAGATGTTTTTCATAGTTTTTTTACTTTAGTTGGGCATGTTTGTCTCCACATGTTATAGTTTAAAAATATTGAATCTGAATGCTCGGTTTCATTCTTAGTTTTTGCTGCTAGAAAAGCAGAACGGTTGGAAAAATCTGTTTATAATGCTGATCTGCAGACAAAAGTTAC
>NW_015714928.1:0-264 GCF_001515625.1 Sinocyclocheilus rhinocerous
TTTTTATTATGTTATCATGTTTTTATTGTGATGTATTGTGTTAGTTTGCTGTATTTCTAGTTATTTTTACTTAATCAAAATAACTGCAGTTTGATTGAGATTATTGGAATGCACAATGAAAAATAATGATTTTTGAAAATGATTTAAAAAACGGAGTTATCCGTTTTTGCAAATGAACTTTTCATTTGGAAAACGTAAGAGTATTTCAAAATTAGCCTCCCCTCACTTTACTATAAGGTTTAAAAACAATACATTGGAAATCAG
>NW_015714929.1:0-264 GCF_001515625.1 Sinocyclocheilus rhinocerous
CTTCTACTGTCGATCAGAATGGGAGGAGAAGGTGCAGGCGGGCCATATGATCCTGGTCACAGCCTTCTCCAGAGATCAGGTCAGACAACTTTAAGAATACTGCGTAGGTTTGTCCAATAAGCCAAACATCCAAAATATGCAGTGCTGGGGAGGTCCCAAGAACACTTCCCTGGAAATGTTTACTTTTATCAATTTTAATATGATTCATTTACAGGAGGAAAAAATCTATGTTCAGCATCGTGTGAAGGAACAAAGCAAACTTCT
>NW_015714930.1:0-264 GCF_001515625.1 Sinocyclocheilus rhinocerous
AGGCTATGCCTAATATAAAATAACAAATAACTTACATAAAGTTTTAATAGGTAGGCTATACAAAACTGGAAATTAGTAAACATGTATAAAATATAACCAAATAAATAAGAAACGTAGAATGTTTATTAGCAAAATAATAAGAAAGCTTGGAGGCACGGCATACACCTTGATGTCAATAAAATAAATAAATTACACAAAGTTTAAATAAGTAGAGTAAATATCAGCAAACACTGTGGAACCAATTAAATAAGAAACAAATGTTTA
>NW_015714931.1:0-264 GCF_001515625.1 Sinocyclocheilus rhinocerous
TAAATTGCAATATTTTTACATGCATTTTACATTTCTGATGGAAAGATGCATGGTTGCTGACTGGACTTCGTTGGAATATTTAATAATATATTCTGTTCATAAATAAATAGGAGCATGCATAGTGAAAAGTCCAGTAAAGTTTTGTTGTTTTAATAGACATTAAAAATCAGATACATTTTTATTTGAACAAATTCAAATCCAATTCTTGGATGCTTTGGCCATTCAGTACTACTACTTTCACAGACTGACATGCACAGACACTTC
>NW_015714932.1:0-264 GCF_001515625.1 Sinocyclocheilus rhinocerous
CTTTAGGAAGACATTTGTTCCTATGTGGCAGCCTGAGTGGGTTTTATGATTCAGAAAATTATTTAGCACTGACAAACAAAGACCATAAGTCATTAATTTATATTGACAAGATCCGCAGGGTGTTCCGACCATAATGCATATGCAAAATTTTTGTTAAAACATATGGACCCTTTTCACAGGCTGTGATGATGCGTTTCCACAGTTATGAGCATTGTTAACAGTTTTTTTTCTTCATTTTTTTAATGTGTACATTTATAGCAGTAT
>NW_015714933.1:0-264 GCF_001515625.1 Sinocyclocheilus rhinocerous
ATATAAGACTCTGTTCTTATATGCTGAATCCTGTTCTTCCACAGAGACTTTACCATTAATAATGTCATATACTTTGAGTCTGTCATGTTGTTTCCAATTCACTGTAATGTCTTCAACTGTAAGCTGAGGTTCTTTAGAGGAACACGGTAAAACAGCAGAACTTCCAATAACACCCACGACGGTGACCTGCAGAGACACGGAAAACAGAAACACACACACACACAAATTAATCCATGTGTTTAAAATAAGATTTGTAAAATATTT
>NW_015714934.1:0-264 GCF_001515625.1 Sinocyclocheilus rhinocerous
GTGAACATCCTGATCACATGTGAGCACAAGTACAACAGACTGTCTGTCTTCTCTCACAGCTGTTTTTGGGGTGTGGTCTATCAGTATAACTTGTGATCTTTATCAAGAGATGGAAACACCAACACTGTACAATTATTTAATCAATTCCTTCATATTTATGCTTTCTTTAAAACGTTTAAAATTCTAAAATTTGATTTTTTTATATACGATATTACTGTAGAAATTTGGTAACACTTTAGAATAATGGTCCGTTGTTAACAAGTA
>NW_015714935.1:0-264 GCF_001515625.1 Sinocyclocheilus rhinocerous
GGTCATTTCAACTTAAATTACCTATATTAAATTGACTTTAAAAATCAAAAATTTAAAAATCAAAAAAGTTGAAATTGGTTAAATTAATTTGATGAGTTAAATTAATGGAAAAACATATGTTGCTAAGACTTAATCACAATTTTTACAGTGTAAAACGCCGAAATGACAACCAAGCGAACTCGCGGACACGGCATAGGCTATTTGATTTATTATTATGACTGATAACGTCTCGGTTACGTATGTAACCCTCGTTCCCTGAAGGAG
>NW_015714936.1:0-264 GCF_001515625.1 Sinocyclocheilus rhinocerous
CTGTTGCTTCCGGCCAAAATATCCATAATCACCCTGGCTTATAAACATTACTTAATCTGTGCATATTTCTATCCTGATTCATATGAGACCACTTTTTCACTGGAGGAAGCAATATTATGGACTTGATTAATTTGTTTCTTACAAACACTCTTGTTTTTTGCTTTAAACATTAATTGATAGACTGGGGTCATGTAGATTGCTTATGGATATTGTTTTATTTAAAATAAAACTTAAATGGAGTTTTAAATTTAAAAAAAAAAAAAA
>NW_015714937.1:0-264 GCF_001515625.1 Sinocyclocheilus rhinocerous
CTGTGACATATGTAAAATATCTGTAAAATATAAAGCACCAGCTTATAGATAGATGAATAGCCACTTGCATTGATAGAGGCTACAACTTGAATAAAACAATCACTCCCGTAAAACAACTGCGTCAAACCTTGATTGTGCTTCTAGTAGAGTCTAAGACATTGACCTTTTTAAAAAAATCTGATTAGCTAATGATTAGCAGCTATGCTGAGTTATCGCTAAGTTTATAGGTGCTGTAAGTGATTTATGTGGGGAATATCACAATAA
>NW_015714938.1:0-264 GCF_001515625.1 Sinocyclocheilus rhinocerous
TTTGTATATGTAACTTATATAGTTTTATTGTACATGACAAAAAAAATCATTTGATTAATTTAAACAAATTTACTGTCAATACAGACGCTGCATATCTATAGTCTTTGGCTGCATCCAACATGTTTTCTCACTGACACGCCCCCAACTGAGATGGTCCTCGCTGCAGAACACAAGTCCAGGGGGCGTGGTTGGATGCAGATCCAACTCCTCCCACCTGACATACCTAAACCTACCCGTCTCCACCCCCTAATCCCTAAACCCACC
>NW_015714939.1:0-264 GCF_001515625.1 Sinocyclocheilus rhinocerous
CTGGGCTGAACTCGGGGGCAGGAGCCGACAGTCTCTTCCTCCGCAATCTCATCTTTTGGGCTGAGGAGAGGGAGATGACCAGCAGGCTTGACAGCTGGGAGGCCGGCGGGCTTGACGGAGGATAGATGGGACTAATGGATGATCTCCTGGACCTAGCCAGTGGCATCCGTTTAGCGATCCCCTCATCCGAACCACCCCAGAAACAGTCCACAAGAGCCTACCGGTCGAGGGAAGTCTGCTTAGAGCAGGTGAGAAATTCCTGGA
>NW_015714940.1:0-264 GCF_001515625.1 Sinocyclocheilus rhinocerous
CGAATAAAAGTGCCTGCTAGCAAGAGGCTGCTGTAGCTGTTTTTTGCGCTCCCACTCATTACGTGTGAATTTTACAAGTGTTCCGAAGTAGTTTTTTCCTACAATGCATATCTTTTGTTCACTATTTTTAAATAAACAAGCTAATAATACATTAGTTAACACATTTTAAAAAGGTTACACAAATGTATTTATGTGCGTGTATTTGTATTGTAAAATGTATTTTTTCCATGTCACTTTGTTTCTTCATTGGAACGGGTTTGGATA
>NW_015714941.1:0-264 GCF_001515625.1 Sinocyclocheilus rhinocerous
TTAAGCGCCATCTAATGTCAGGAAGTGAATTTGCACGTTCACTCAGCTCATCGCCAGTAAAATCGCTTGGGTGTGAACACAAAGACGCGTCGAAAAAAACGTCTCGAAAAACGCTGGCGATAAGCGTGCACGATAATCGCCCCGGTGTGCACGAGGCATAACGCTGCTCTATAAATTGATTAGGCCTAACACTTAAGATATAATATTTGAATATAACTAATTTAGGATCTGTGCGCTCCGGTGATGCAAGTTGTGTACCAATGC
>NW_015714942.1:0-264 GCF_001515625.1 Sinocyclocheilus rhinocerous
GCTGTTTTAAATTGTAATAATATTTCACTATTTTTGATCAAATAACTGCAGACACACACCTGTCCCACTCGCACAGACACCGGCAGCGGTCTGAGCTCCTCGTCGAATGTGACCAGCATACGAGGCTGCATCGCCGCCACCAACCCGTACAGAACGTAATGAGACTTCCCCAGGATTACTGCACACAGACACACTGCATTATTTCAGATACGTTTTAGACAGATATGTGTCCCTGCAGCACAAAAGCAGTCTTAAGTCGCTGGG
>NW_015714943.1:0-264 GCF_001515625.1 Sinocyclocheilus rhinocerous
TTTAGCTATGCTTTTAGTCATTGCTTTTAGCCATGCTTTTTGCCCATGAATTCGTCGAGTGCCGTTCAAGCGTGCTTCGGCCAGCACGCACATGCACGCTGCTACTTAGCCACGAAAACCATCTTGTCTCGTTACTTCTATTCTTCTACTTTAATTTATTTTCTCTCCCTTTGAGAGTTTCGTGTTCTAAGTTCCCCTCGAGTCTGTGACTGCCTCAAAACCTCAAAACTTCAACCAGCCCACAACTCCGCATCTTCAGCCAAC
>NW_015714944.1:0-264 GCF_001515625.1 Sinocyclocheilus rhinocerous
TAAAAGACTGAATACACATTAAACCTTCAACCAGGCCGCTGGATTTCGCTTTTTGGGCTGGCGGGTGGATTCTTACAAAATCAAGCCATCAGCAGCGACTACAGTGACACCAGATATGATCGTGGACACCTGAACCCCAACAGCTTCCAATGCGGTGACGGCCGTACAGTGACATTCACACTGACCAATGCTGCACCAATGAAAGACCGTTTCTACCGTGTCCACTGGAATAGATGGGAGAGAACGCTGAGGGGTTATTTGTTA
>NW_015714945.1:0-264 GCF_001515625.1 Sinocyclocheilus rhinocerous
TATGCAATTCAAAGCGAAGACAGTTTAAACACTTTTTGCTTGTCAAACATTAGAATATGTATGAATGTGTGAATATGTACAGTTAAAATATGGCTTGCTCTTCAATTTAATGAATTTTAGACTTATACTTAACATATTTATGTAAAATCAGAACAAGACTGATCGATTTTTTCCCTGAAAACCAATAAAGAAAAGAGTTAGATTTTGAAATTTCAAATTTGTGAACATTTTCAGTGGCATAACTCACACTACTGTAAAAAAAAA
>NW_015714946.1:0-264 GCF_001515625.1 Sinocyclocheilus rhinocerous
CCTGTGCTTCAGTGCTGGTTATTAGACAGCAGCCAAACAATTAACGCTGCAATTAATAGTTCACTCCAGATCTGAACAATCACAGTATTTGGCAGTCACACAAGCATTGTTGTTGTACTTTCATTCTTCAATAACCTTGCTAATTTACAATTCGCTTTCTTAATTGAAATATGGCTAGGATGTCAACATGCTTCCCTGCAATTTCATCCGAGCATTTTGTCTTTCCCTGGAGCTAAGGCCATTGTTGCTAAGCTTATCTTTGCA
>NW_015714947.1:0-264 GCF_001515625.1 Sinocyclocheilus rhinocerous
CTCTAGGGAGCGGTCCCTCTGCTCCAGGCATAACAGGGCAACATTGGGATTGTCCATGATGACAGAGGGATGAGGAAAAATGGGGAAAAAATGCAGCAGAAAAAAGCTGTAGTGGTCCGTTCTTCTGTTACGGGTTGGTTATACGAAGGAACCGATCACGAGGAAGATCCAAGGAAAAGTCTTTAATAAGGTAAATCCAACTCAAACATTCATAAAAGCCAACAAAACGTAAACGAGAATGGACCCAGACTAAGGGAAAACTGA
>NW_015714948.1:0-264 GCF_001515625.1 Sinocyclocheilus rhinocerous
TACAATATTATATTCTAGTATTCTTAGAATATTGCAATATTAAATATAATGTTATAATACTACTATAATACTACTATTAATTAACATTATTAATGATAAGAATTAATATTTAGTATTCATTAATATAAATATTATTTTTTAAATTGTAATTAATATTATTTGTATTATATTGTAGTATTCTGATATTATTGTGCTATTAAATATGAATATTAATGAAAACTATTAATTATTAGCATTCATTAAAATAATTTTAAATGATTAAAA
>NW_015714949.1:0-264 GCF_001515625.1 Sinocyclocheilus rhinocerous
GGAACAAGAAATTAATTTTTGTGGAACACAAAACGATGATGTCAACTTTAATATTTCAGACCCCCCACAACATAATATATATTAATCAAGGAATGATTAAATTTTCTTTGGTAAAAATGTTCATGGGACTGACTCAAACTAACATGTCTGTCAGTGATATTTCCAAATGAATGTTTATCACATCAGAGTATCGTCGCAGATACTCTAGTGACTCCAAAAGTGCGATGAATTTCACTGCCATCCAACTCGAGGGACCGAGACATG
>NW_015714950.1:0-264 GCF_001515625.1 Sinocyclocheilus rhinocerous
ATGGCAACATTATCTTGAACCCAAACTATTTACCGTTGTTACTGATCTTTCAACTTTACAGTGGGTGATGAGTTCCACCAAGACTACCAGCCGACTGGTTCAATGGGCTCTTTGTCTGCAGAAATTTGATTTTGTGGTTGAATACCGCAAAGGGAAACTCAACATGGCTCCTGATGCTCTTTCACGGATGCACTCCAGACCTGAATGCAGTCTTTACTACACCCAGAAGGAAGATCCAGAACTTCCAGTTACTGCAGCTGTCAT
>NW_015714951.1:0-264 GCF_001515625.1 Sinocyclocheilus rhinocerous
TTTACCTGATTGAATTATGTTTTTATGTTTAATTTTTTTCTGCTGACTGGTTTTTTGTTTTGTTTTTTGCCCGTGGGGTATACCAGAAAAATTAAGATTACTTCAGTAACTTACCGTTCTGCCGGTTTTCACCTCTGATATTATAACAGTGATTAAAACTTAAAGTTACGTATTGCGTAGTATGCGGAAGTCTTTTTGTCGGTGTTGCCATGGTGAATTGTAATTTCGGAGCTCCATTGATCATGGCTTTTCAAAGTCGTGGTG
>NW_015714952.1:0-264 GCF_001515625.1 Sinocyclocheilus rhinocerous
TAAGCGAGACATCAGCTGAGATCCTAGGATCTTTGGTGAATGGAAGGTCAAGGCACGAGGCCTGGCACAAATTTAGGGTGTCCTTAGAAGCATTCTAGCTCACATCCTCATCTCAGAATCTAACAGAACCGCAGACTGACTGGCTATGGGGCAGAACAGGCCCCTGGTTCCATGGCAACCAGAGACAAAGCATCTGATAACACTAGTTTTATTGCGGAGAGAGCAGCTCTTACTCAAGACTCTCTAAAACAGACACATAATGCC
>NW_015714953.1:0-264 GCF_001515625.1 Sinocyclocheilus rhinocerous
TACTAGACCAGATGCTCGGAATAGCAGTAGGTTTTGGCTGCTGAAGGTTAAAAATCCTTCTGACTGAGCGATGTATGTAACGCGGACGTCGGATGATCCCGAACGAACGGCAGTGCTCGTATGTCGCAGAGTCGAGGCGTGAGTGCACATCCAGCGCCCTGAGTTCGCTAGACAGGTATCCAAATTCCATTTTGGAAAGTAATCCAAAAGTAATAAAGAGAACCAGAGACGACGCAAGTGCCAAAACCTTTGACATGTTGGTGA
>NW_015714954.1:0-264 GCF_001515625.1 Sinocyclocheilus rhinocerous
GTGTGTAGTCAACTATAAGCCAAACAGTAATTGCTTAAATTGATGAAATCCTTCACGTGTCCTTCGTGTGGCAAAGTTAATATCAAAATAATTGTGCGCAGTCCAATGGTTTTAAAATATAATCCTTAAATCAAGAACAATTAAAACTGTGATGCAGAGAGATATGAGCCTTATACATCCAGATTATGACTTTGACCTTTTTGCATAGTAATCTGGATCAACAGTTGAGTTTAACCATATCCAAAAATGTGTAAATGCTGAATA
>NW_015714955.1:0-264 GCF_001515625.1 Sinocyclocheilus rhinocerous
CATAATGCATTCAGCTAATTCGGACCCAGAAGAGACAATGTTTTACGAGCCTAAAAATACACAATTTATTTTTTTTCCAGATTTTTTACAATTATTTTTTAAGATATATATAACCATTTAAACAAACGTTTTGTGTTCAGGTCATTTTGACTCATGCATGTATGGAGCGCCATTAGTGTCAAAAATACTTTCCATAAAATTATCTATGGAGTTAAATTGGTGCCAAAAATATATACTTTGATATAACATATTTAGCCTTTTCTC
>NW_015714956.1:0-264 GCF_001515625.1 Sinocyclocheilus rhinocerous
TATATATATCGGGAAAAATACTTACACTAGCACTAAAGTTTAGTTGTAGTGACTTAATTAATTGCTTAATTATATTTATCCATATGTTTTAATTTGATTATGTCATTTGCAATGCTTTGTGGGATTGTAGCCCTCATTAAAGACGTGAAGTTCACAGTTTAGGTTTTTTTTCTGATTTGTAAACAATTCTTGGTTTAAAATCAAATGTTGTAGTGTTGTGATTCACCTTGTAGCTGGTTGGTTTTGTTCATGGCTTATAAACAA
>NW_015714957.1:0-264 GCF_001515625.1 Sinocyclocheilus rhinocerous
TACGCATGCATCACCAGATCGTTTTATGAGATCATAGATTTGGTTCAGATTGCAGCATTGATGGACAATTTATATTGTGACCAGGATATATCATATGATCCAGCCCTACTCTGTGCCTCCCCTGATGTACTCTGGCACTCCCTCATTTACATTTTGAAAACCCCTGTCTTGCTATATACAGATTACTCATGCAGACAGTATTTCAAGTTATGATGTTTGGGCCAAAATGCTGATGTTGCTGATCAGCCACCTAATGACTGCTCA
>NW_015714958.1:0-264 GCF_001515625.1 Sinocyclocheilus rhinocerous
TAACTAACCAGCTGCTGGACTCAACAGTAACCAAAATAATAATAAGAAGAAAAAGAAGAATGTTTACTCAATTTTCATATTTGCATAAACTATCCCTTTAATTGTAAGAATCTGACAAAGGATTACAGATTTTTTGCATTATAAGAAGGTTTCTGGGGGGTAAAATAAAATGCTAGAAAATAATTGTTTCTTTAAACTTAAATGAAATAAGACATGTAGAAATGTTCAATTGATTCCCAACAGTACACAGTGTGGTACCTCAGG
>NW_015714959.1:0-264 GCF_001515625.1 Sinocyclocheilus rhinocerous
TATGATTGGTTCATGCCATAAATCCCGCCTCTTATTTTCGTGCGAGCTCTCGGCCTTTATGAAGAAAATGATGGCGTTATTGACTAATTATAAAGTAAATAATAATATAATAATAATTAGTTACACTTATATAGCGCTTTTCTGGGTATTCAAAGCCTTTACATGAAAGAACATCTCTCCCGCTTAGATACCACTACTTTGTGTCACGTCAAAATAAATCTTGAAATGGTCTGAAAACGTGATGACTGCATCAGTTTTTAGTGA
>NW_015714960.1:0-264 GCF_001515625.1 Sinocyclocheilus rhinocerous
AACCATACTACACAGTATTGTTATTGCAATTAAACAGTCTAACTGCTGATGGAAGGAAAGACCTGCGATAGCGCTCCTTACACAGTGGATGTGCCAGTCTATTGCTGAAACTACTCAGGGACACCACAATCTCATGCAAAGGGTGAGAGATGTTATTAATAATGGACTTCAACTTAGACAGCATTCTCCTCTCCCCCACCTCCTTGATGGTATCCAAAGGACATTCAACCCTCTACATTGCGAGTAAATCACTCGCATATGCGA
>NW_015714961.1:0-264 GCF_001515625.1 Sinocyclocheilus rhinocerous
TATATTTATTTTAAATATTTTTAATGTTCTTTAATGTTATCCATTTTTTTGTGGCTCTTTTTTTAAAAGTATCGATTTGGCACCGGTATCGTAAAAAAACAAAAAAGTCGATACCCAACCCTAGTCTTCTTGCAGCAGATCTTCATTTGTGTGTACAGCTGAGGAATGTTTGATGCTGTTTTGACTCCTTTAAACATTTTATAAGGTCTTTGTGAGTTCTCAGCTGGTAAAAAATACCACCATATGTACACACACACACACACA
>NW_015714962.1:0-264 GCF_001515625.1 Sinocyclocheilus rhinocerous
TCAATGAGACCGTAGATCAGCTCCTGGCTAAGATCAACCGCAAAGAGAGAGTCCCCGTGGACCAGCTCAGACTGATTTTCAACGGAAGACAGCTGGAGTCTGGCAGAAAGTTGCAGGAATACGACATCACCTCAGGAAGCACCATTCACATGACTCTCCGTCTGCGAGGAGGATGATCGGATAAATGTGTGCAAAAAAGGACTAAAAAGTGTTCTCGTTGTATGTGTCAGTGATGTAGCTAAATACGATAGGCCTATTATACTC
>NW_015714963.1:0-264 GCF_001515625.1 Sinocyclocheilus rhinocerous
AAACAGCTGATAAAAACATCACAATAATCCACAAGTAATCCAATCTGCGCAGATCATGCACCGTTTACAAGCAAACAGCTCTAAACAAACATGTGGATGGGTTTTGATGTGAGAGACAACAGGAGAAAGACTTTTTCACTGGAGGAAGCGTTATTATGAACTCGTATTTTTAATTTTGAAGTAAAAAATGTGTGGATGATGGATTTGTTTCTTACAAACACACATCTTTTGTCTTCTCCAGATGTTAACTGATGGACTGGAGTG
>NW_015714964.1:0-264 GCF_001515625.1 Sinocyclocheilus rhinocerous
TTAAAATTCTTGATATGCAAATGGCCGTCACAGTAATCCCTTCTAGCTGGCGGACCGTTGCTCCTTTTTCACCTTCTCCCCCTCTTTCTTTCTCTCTCTCCATCTCACTTTCTCTTTTAGAGTTTCACAGGATGGAATTAGACCTTGACTAAACTAGCACCGCATATAACGTTCCTGCTTGCCCAGCATTCTCTCCCCACCAGCATTCCTTATCCACGCAAGTTATTCAAATTACTCCAATAAAGCATTATAATGGCAATGATA
>NW_015714965.1:0-264 GCF_001515625.1 Sinocyclocheilus rhinocerous
AAATGTTGATGTAAAAATTTTAGCCAAAATTCTTGCTTTGCGATTAGAAACAATTCCTTCTTAGTATAATTTCCACTGACCAAACTGGCTGGCTTCATTAAAAACAGACTCTCATTCTTTAATGTCAGACGGTTATTCAACATTCTCTATCATCCCATGTCTTCATCTGTACCTGAAGTTTTGATCTCAGTCGATGCAGAAAAGGCATTTGACAGGGTAGAGTGGGATTACTTATTTCACACTCTTCAGATGTTTGGTTTTGGA
>NW_015714966.1:0-264 GCF_001515625.1 Sinocyclocheilus rhinocerous
TCAAGATTTTGTAATTCAGTTGTCTACTTTCTGCTGTTCATTTTTGTATCCTTTCAATTTATTATGTCCTCTCACTTTTCTGTTTTTTTTAACAAGTTTAACAAAGAAAATTTACTGTTTTTACTTTTGTTTCAGAGTTGATTGAAGATCATGAGGAGAAAGAGGAATTGAGTGAAGTTGAGGAGAAAAATCATGTCAGAAGTGCAGAAAACCCCAAATAGAAAGATTTAAAGAAAAGAAGAGCCAAGAAATATTTCACCTGCA
>NW_015714967.1:0-264 GCF_001515625.1 Sinocyclocheilus rhinocerous
TAGATCTTTTATCTTATTTTTAAACCGTTTAAACTGTTATGGACACAAATGATACCTCAAATAATTTAACTTAGAGAGAAGAAATGCAGCATTTGCATGTGATTTTTTTTTTACTTTGGGTTTGCGGATCCGTTCTGGAGCTTGTGGTGACTCCGGGACGGATCCGCTCTGGAGTCATTTTGCTATCTGGGGTAGGCTACTTTCTGAACTTTCTGAATTATTATATGAAGAGTTCATTTGCAAAAACCGATAAACGCCACTTAA
>NW_015714968.1:0-264 GCF_001515625.1 Sinocyclocheilus rhinocerous
TCATTTAGGGCCCTATGAAATCAGTTTTATTTTTTACAAAATTCCGTTTTATTTTTTTCCAAATTCTATGTTTCCGTAAAAAAATTCTGGATTCCGTTTTTTTTTCTCCCCGTTTTAATTATTCTAAAATGTAAATATTTAATTATTCTAGACTCTGCTTTAATGGTTAAATTAATTTTTTTTATTCACATTTTTAATTTTAATTTATTAATCAAAAAGCATCTCTAATTAATTGAAATCATGAAACTTACACAATTTAACAGC
>NW_015714969.1:0-264 GCF_001515625.1 Sinocyclocheilus rhinocerous
GAACAAATCAGTGCAAAGATTCAATTACTGACTTAATACTTCAGCTGTTCATTCGGGTTTGAACAATCACACATTTATGAAGAAAAGTCTTTATAGTGCACAATTCTTCATATACCACATTTTATTCATTTCTCCAATGAGATATAATGAACTACAAACAAATAAGAAAACACAATCCGTCTTTGCAGTTGATTAAAAAAATATCAAAAAAGTAATTGCTCAAAGAAAATAACTGCATTTGCAAATTTCTATCAAATATTAAAC
>NW_015714970.1:0-264 GCF_001515625.1 Sinocyclocheilus rhinocerous
ACTTTATCAGTCTCTCACATCGTTCTGGAGGAATTTTGGCCCACTGTTCTTTACAGCGTTGCTCCAGTTTATTGAGGTTTGTGGGTATTTGTTTATACACAGCTCTCACTGCATGATTTCAGTCAGGATAAGGTCTGGACTATGACTGGGCTTTTGCAGAACCTTGATTCTTTCCTTTTTTGGGATCATTGTCCTGTTGCATCACCCAATCTTGGCCATGCTTTAGCTGTCGGACGGATGTCCTCACATTTGACTCTAGAATAC
>NW_015714971.1:0-264 GCF_001515625.1 Sinocyclocheilus rhinocerous
TCCACTTAAGAGGTAATTGTAACACCACTCCTGTAGAAATCGTGGCGCTGGACCACCTTGCGCGAGACTTACGGCAAAGATTTCCCCAGCAACTCTATATAACAATGACAGGAAAAATTGTGAAATACAACTTCTACAGTCAGCAAGTATTTTTGAAACTAATGTTCAAAAGGCATTTGCTCTTAATTGGATTATTCGCCAAAAAAATAAAACTTCTACTCTTGTTTTTGGATTTCAAAAGGTATGAATCTTTTCATGGACTTT
>NW_015714972.1:0-264 GCF_001515625.1 Sinocyclocheilus rhinocerous
CTAGTCTGCAGTGTCCACAGGCATGTTGCTGGTGTAACCCGCAGTGTCAAGGCAAAAGCCAAAGAAGAAGCAACTTGACGGCGGCAAATAAATCAGAGATTGTCTTACTATAGCGAGATGAGAGGGTCTGTATTACTTACTATTAGAGAAAGCGTAACGGCTAACTCGGATCACGTGTCCCTTAATAACCAATCACATTACAGTTTTGACGTCATTGATTTTCAGTCAGAGTTGTGCGACACTCAGTCGCCGTTTACGGATCCC
>NW_015714973.1:0-264 GCF_001515625.1 Sinocyclocheilus rhinocerous
TCCAGCCCTGAGAGGGCTCCTGGTCCCAAGTTAATCAAGGAGGCTCACAAATGCCTGCCCACCCACCCTCTCCAGCCTCCTCCACCGCTGTCGTCTGGCAGTCCCTCTGCTCGCCCTCAGCCCACAATCAGCATGGTGCGAGCTCCGCGGGACTGCCATCCTCCAGCGTTGCCGTGGCTGGAGTTTCCCCTGACTCCGCCTCCAGCCTCTAAGCCCTGTATTCCGCCTCGGCCCGTGGACCCGTCGGCTCCACCATGGCTCCTA
>NW_015714974.1:0-264 GCF_001515625.1 Sinocyclocheilus rhinocerous
GCATCCATACTTATACCTTATTCTTATCAGTCTTTTTAACCAGAAATTTGTAGTTTGGTTTTCCATTGGTCTCATTCCACTGATTTGCTACAATTTATTGATAATCCTCCTGGCGTATTTTCAAATTGTGAAATCCTGCAGTTGATTTCACCCCTTTCATCAAACTTGTTTATGCTATCCCTGTCATATTCTTGGAAGTCACCCAAAGTTCACTGTTTCACCCAAGTTCATTGGTGCTGTCCAATGGAAAGTGCCTGTAGTTGC
>NW_015714975.1:0-264 GCF_001515625.1 Sinocyclocheilus rhinocerous
ATGATCATCCAAAATGGTGGACTATATGGGAAGTGCTGAGTATAAAATAATTCTAAATTCTTCTTAAATAATAAGAACGATCTAATTACAAACAACATTTCACCCAATATTTATGGCATTACATACATTTTTTGATATATGTGTGCCATTAGCTTAGCGACGTGCTAAAAACAAACACCATTGGAATCTGTGATTGTGATGACGTTTCACAAGTATGTGTGTTTGTGACACTCACTCCCGCTAAAGTTTTCTGAGCGGTTGGTC
>NW_015714976.1:0-264 GCF_001515625.1 Sinocyclocheilus rhinocerous
AACATGTAAATTTCGCAAAATCTCCTATATATCACAAAAAAAGTTTTTACGCTTGCATGAGGTGGTTTTTCAGACAATTTAAAAAAGGAATATATCGCAAAACTGCAATTGAAACAGTCCCCCCATGCTTGTTTTTATACCAGCCGCGCCGTGGCATGTTTCAGAAGTAGCTCTCCGCACTGCTTCGCTAAAGATAGGAGATATAGGCGTGTAGCCTTCGATTAAAAATAATGCTTAGGGCTGTGGCTGCGATATACGTAAACC
>NW_015714977.1:0-264 GCF_001515625.1 Sinocyclocheilus rhinocerous
TCTCACCATGTGTCTTCATATGCTGGATAGAACAGATGTAAAACATATTAGTTTGTTTCCTTTCGTCATAATTTCACAATTAACCGAACACAAGGTATGGTGTCTCCAGGAATGAAAAAACAGCAATTTAGAAGTATTATCTAAATGAAATGTTTCCAGCAAGACATGTTTTCTTTGGAAGATTGTTTTAAATGATAATAAGTTTTCCATCCTGCTAGACTTTTAAAATGTTATGGATATTGAATATTTGGGGATTTTGAGCTT
>NW_015714978.1:0-264 GCF_001515625.1 Sinocyclocheilus rhinocerous
AGGATCATGTGACACTGGAGTAATGATGCTGAAAATTCAGCTTTAATCACAAGAATAAATTACATTTTACAATGTATTACAATAGAAAACAGTTATTTATTGTATATATATGTTATATATTTCACATTATTACTGTATTTTTGACGAAGTGAATGTAGCGGGAAGCATGAATTCAAGCATACATGCTTAAAGGCAGAGTAAGTGATTTTTCAAAAACACCTTAGAAAACTGATTCGGGCCGAATCGCAAAACAAACTTGTAGCC
>NW_015714979.1:0-264 GCF_001515625.1 Sinocyclocheilus rhinocerous
GTGGGTTCAGTGGTCAGTGTTTGGTTTAGCGTGGAGGCTGAATTTTAAAAAAGGAACCTCTAAAAGCGTTCTGACCTAATTAAGTTGTTGTGTTGGACTGACTGCTTGAAAATCAGGACTCCGCACAACTATATTATGGATATGAACAGTTTAATACACACACTGACACTGAGAAAAAAAATCATAATTTCATTGACCCTTTAACATTTGTGTTGTACACACCAGACATTTGATCATCGAGAACTTCATCCCACTGGAGGAGAA
>NW_015714980.1:0-264 GCF_001515625.1 Sinocyclocheilus rhinocerous
TCTGCAGTCAGTTTCAACCACAAGGTCAACTGGATGTCATCTAGCTAATAATTCTCCTTTTAGGAATCCAACCCGACTCAGTGAGGCAAGCTGTAATAATTTGGCTTCTCACTGGCACCAAAAATGTAGTATTCTCAAACAGGTACCAGTCTGGTCACACGTGTTGTGAGTGTAAGGTAATTGTGAGAGTTCAGAGGATTCCTTGCTCCTTTTATAAATGGGCCACCGGCTATTGACTTTTACTATAACAGTTTAATCACAATT
>NW_015714981.1:0-264 GCF_001515625.1 Sinocyclocheilus rhinocerous
TCTTTTGCAGGCGACAGAAAGCGAAATTAGGTGAGCAACTGATGGTTGACTTACCTGAAGAAAGGTTGACGGTAGATCTACCTCCATTTACTAATGTAGGAGTGGATTACTTCGGTCCGATTGAAGTAAAAAGAGGCCGCTCTCTCTCTATTTTCTAGACACTGACTCTTGCATTAATGCATTGCGCAGGTTCATATGTAGAAGAGGACAAGTGTCTCATTTAAGATCTGACAATGGAACAAATTGTATTGGCGCAGAAGGAGA
>NW_015714982.1:0-264 GCF_001515625.1 Sinocyclocheilus rhinocerous
TTAATATACTATGTAATCTCATCTGAAGAGCATATGCAGTCACTTATAAAGTGTATAATGTTGTGTTTCTCTTAGAGATGAAGAGATTAATCAAATCCAAAGGAAATGGAGGTTATTGGTGGAGAAAATTGTCTGTCTGCCCTAGGGACCACTAAAAATAACTTCACCAGTGCCCCAGAAAACATAGAGAGAGCTTTGAACAATGCTATTGTCATTAATTTTGCCTCTTTATTTTCAGATATAATATAAAAAGGACCATATAAC
>NW_015714983.1:0-264 GCF_001515625.1 Sinocyclocheilus rhinocerous
CCAATGAAGTGATGTAGAGGTGTCTCTAAAAATGAGAGGTAAAGTAAATTTAACTCAGATCTGCAATTCACTCTTAAATACGCAGCACAACAACCGATTATATAATTATTTAAATTGTAGTATTTAATAATTGCATAAGCTATATAGTGATTATCCTGTAGATTTTCCAGTAATATCAACAACTTCTTGGAGAAATAAACCTCTTATTTTAAATTCAGGATTGTGAAGTGCTTTTGAAGATATCAGCTTTTTCTCCTCTGAAAA
>NW_015714984.1:0-264 GCF_001515625.1 Sinocyclocheilus rhinocerous
ACAACAGTTCATTCCATGGCTGTCAAGCTCCAAAAAGGAAAAAAAACTTTAAAAAGTAGTTAATTTCTTGACTTGCCTTGAATCTTTAATCTCCCACATTGACATGCAGAATTTAAAAAATGGTTGTAAAAGTTGCAAATAAAAAGATTGAGTAAGTCTTTCTACTTTAAAATTTCATGTTTAATTGAATGTGTTACTTGCTTTCTTTGTAATTATTTTGAAAACTGAAAATTCAAAAAGTGAAAAAGCACACCATTTTTTTTG
>NW_015714985.1:0-264 GCF_001515625.1 Sinocyclocheilus rhinocerous
TTAAAATTTTATGCATTATTGAATGGATATGAATGACAGGGATAATACCTTTGTAAAAAAAAAAACAAACAAAAAAAACAAGCAACATTCATATCTAAAGACCAGAACATCATAGAGACTTTAGCTAGTAAGTTAAGAACAGTTTTCAATTTTTTAAATTTAATGTAACCATGAAGTAAAAATAACCTTTTCCACACACCTTGGCTTGAATACGTGAGGGCAAACGTCTTTATTATTTTCAAAAATGTTTATTAAAGGGAAAAA
>NW_015714986.1:0-264 GCF_001515625.1 Sinocyclocheilus rhinocerous
TTACTTCAGCACACAGTTCCTGCTCAACTTCTCCATCCTGGGCACACACATGGTCTCTGTTGAAGCCTCGGTTGTAGACACCAGTGGGATCGAATGTTAGACGGGACCAAAAATCACTGTATCAGTAAAGTCTCTGGAAGACCCTTATTCCCAGCAGCTGCGGCATCAGTTACAGCAGCAGCAGCAGACCGGCCCACAGCCAGGACCCCAGAGGAACATCTTACCCCGCCAGTGACCTCCAACCCTCATCAACTGCCTACTGCC
>NW_015714987.1:0-264 GCF_001515625.1 Sinocyclocheilus rhinocerous
TTATTCAAGTGTGTTTCTTGTCTACATAAACACAACAGTGACAGAAAACAGCATTTATTTGAAAATCTAAACCTTTTGTAACAGTGTAAAAGCTTACTGTCACTTTTGATCAGTTTTAAATGCGTATTTAAGAAAAAAAAACTGATCCCAAAGTTTTGAATAGTAATGTATATTGCTGACAACGTAAATATTAAATTTTGTAAATAGTATCAAGGTCTGCTTTTCAATTTTAAACAATATACTTTTTTTTATTTCATTTTTTTT
>NW_015714988.1:0-264 GCF_001515625.1 Sinocyclocheilus rhinocerous
TTATTTAAATTTTGATTAAATTATATACATAAAGTGAGCAAAAACGCTCGCATTATAATCGCTGGAGCTGTCAATCAAACTGACTGCATTCTGATGCTGTACACAATAATTTCTCAATTATTTCTACATTATGACAGTTTCTGATACATTACAACACATTATAAGTGTATGTAAGGAAACATTACAAAATATAAATGAATGAATGAATATAACTAAAATAAATAAAAACACTAGTTATTTTTTTCCTCCAGATATCATGGAATT
>NW_015714989.1:0-264 GCF_001515625.1 Sinocyclocheilus rhinocerous
TTGTGAGATATAAACTCAGGTTTGCGAGATTTAAACTCAGGATTGTGATATTTAAACTCAGAATCATGATATAAACTCAGGATTGTGAGATTTAAACTCAGAATCACAATATAAACTCCGGATTACGAGATTTAAACTATGGATTGTGAGATTTAAACTCAGAATCGTAATATAAACTCCGGATTTTGAGATATAAATTCAGGTTTAAGAGATTTAAACTCAGGATTGCAAGATTTAAACTCAGGATTGCGAGATATAAACTCA
>NW_015714990.1:0-264 GCF_001515625.1 Sinocyclocheilus rhinocerous
ATAGTTATTTGGCCGAATTCTCTCGGCAAATAAAAGGGTCTAAAAAATACAATAGCAAAGTAATGAACCTGATATCAAGATTGTTGCGTTCATAATGTCTAGGCATTGCATATATTATTTCAAAGTCAGCATGAAATTTAAATAAACTTTATTTACTTTCTTAATGCACATTCCTGGTTTTATTGTGAATGATTCATCAGTGCACATTAATCCAAAGAATCAGTGGTAGAGCATTGCGTTAGCAGCACAAAAGGTCATGGGTTC
>NW_015714991.1:0-264 GCF_001515625.1 Sinocyclocheilus rhinocerous
CAAAAAAAAAAAAAAATTATAAATAAATTTAATAAAATAAAAACAGAAAAATATAATATGCGAGTAAATAATGACTGAATTTTTAATTTTAATAAAAAAAATTTTTATGCTTTACCTATACATGCTTACAGAAACTTATCCTGGCCAAATATTTATAGTAAAGAAACGATGTATTTTTCCTCAGTGGTTTTGACCTGCCTGTCAGGGACTCGCGGAGCAAAACAGGAAGTGGTGGAATGGACACACAGGAAGTTCTCAGCTCCC
>NW_015714992.1:0-264 GCF_001515625.1 Sinocyclocheilus rhinocerous
TTCATCAGGGTTATTATAGTTCACTAAAACCATAAAAAAAAATGTCTTACTTGAAATAAAACACTTTAACTGAAATAAAATAAAATATATTTTTTAATTTTTTCAGCTATTTGCCAATGCATCATTTCTCGTTTTCATTTAGTTTATCATGAAGTACTAAAATAACTAAACTAAAAATAAAAAAAATGAAAATGTAAGAAAAATTACAAAAACACACAGCAAAATTAGAAAAAGAAAATATACAAATAAAATATAATGAATACA
>NW_015714993.1:0-264 GCF_001515625.1 Sinocyclocheilus rhinocerous
TTTAAAAAATTATACTGTTTTTCAAGATTTTACAATACTATTTTTAAGGTTGTTTTAAAACATACATTTACTTGAGCTAGAAAACTATTTATTTTCTTTAAAAAAAAAAAAGACTGCTTAATTTCTTAAAGCAATACTTGTAAAAAAGAAAAAAAAAGGGAAAAAAAGAAAAAAGATGCTTATTTCTCTTTTTAAAAAAAATTATTTTCTTAATGATGACATATTTTAAAATTATATAATTTGTTTCTTAAAATTATACTGTTT
>NW_015714994.1:0-264 GCF_001515625.1 Sinocyclocheilus rhinocerous
TTTAATACTCAGATATGTAGTATATGTGCCAAAACGTCTTTTTTTAACTCACTGTTTCATCTGATTGCCAACAGATATGTCTATTTGCACAAAATTGGGATGAAAAAAGCAAAAGAACAGTATAATTATTGCAAAGAATGCACTGAATTAAACATGGCATGCATTTAGTTTTTTCCAGTTTTAGTTATTTTAGTATTCAAGCTAAACTAATATATACTTAATGTTGGCAACTAGATTAAATAAAAGTTTTATATAAATTTATTT
>NW_015714995.1:0-264 GCF_001515625.1 Sinocyclocheilus rhinocerous
TCAAGAGCTGCTGTTCTGATACTGTTAATACACTAAAAGTCTTGTTTGGATTAGAGTTTTTTTATTTTTTTATTTTTTAATAAAATATAATATTGATATAGACAGCATTCAAAAAGTTTGGGGTCATAAAAGATTCCCCTTATGCTCACCAAGGCTGCATTTATTTGATCAAAAATATAAATAAATAATAAAAAAAAAATAATAATATTATTGCTATTTAAAATAAACATTTTCTATTTTAATATTTTTTAAAATGTAAAGCTG
>NW_015714996.1:0-264 GCF_001515625.1 Sinocyclocheilus rhinocerous
ATAGCCCTTAACCATTAGGGGAACTTGTGTGATTTTCACTGAAATGTTTTACTTCTCTCGTTTTTCTCTTCTAATCCTCACTCACGAAGACTGATGGTGTTGATCAAATACCATGCGAGTCTATCATTTTAAATTATTTTCATTTATTTGCGCAGATCGGCTTTTTTAAAGGAATTAAATTACACATATTTTATTTTGATTATCAGTGTTTGCTTGTCACGTTTTTAAATGACCAACGGTTATAATGGCCGACTAGCCCATTCA
>NW_015714997.1:0-264 GCF_001515625.1 Sinocyclocheilus rhinocerous
TTTAATGGATTTTCATAGCTGATAGAAGACTGAAAATCTGGGTCTGAGACAAGAGTAAAACAACAAAAATCTATACTGTAGTCTAAAATTTATTTCAAAATAAATTAAAAAGCTACAAATTTTCATGTAACAACGTTTTTAAAAGTTTAAAGAGTTCCCTAAGTAACACTCATCTGTGCAAATCTGGTTCAGAAACAATTAACCACAAAGCTCACTGGAAAATAACAGCAGGCTTGTGCATATCTAAAATATTATTATTATACT
>NW_015714998.1:0-264 GCF_001515625.1 Sinocyclocheilus rhinocerous
TTATTTTTGGACTAATAATAAAGTCAATTAATTGTATGTGAGAGAGTCAGTGGTGATATCAATGCATTCCTATTGGTCAGTGTTAGAGCAGCTCAGCTTAACCTGACAGTTAGCCTGCTCCGGACCAGGTTAGAATCTCAGCATAAGCTGCCACAATGACTGAGCTTGAGCTATGGTAATTATCCATCCTTTCGGAAACCAAATCAAGTGACAATAAGACAGAATAACTGAAATAAGCCTGGCTTATTTGGTAAACTAGTTTTA
>NW_015714999.1:0-264 GCF_001515625.1 Sinocyclocheilus rhinocerous
TATTTTACTACATTTTAAAATGTATTTTATTCCTGTGATGGCAAAACTGAATTTTCAGCAGCAATTACTTCAGTTTTCAGTGTCACATGATCTTTTAGAAACCATTATAATATGCTTATTAATATTTAAATTTTTTCAGGATTCTTTGATGAATATAAAGTTAAAAAATAACAGCATTTATTTAAAATACATATATTTTAAAATAAATAAAAATGCATAAAAAAATCTTACTGACCCCTTTTGAACAGTGATGTGTCTGTGTAT
>NW_015715000.1:0-264 GCF_001515625.1 Sinocyclocheilus rhinocerous
GAATTACTTTGTAGTTTTAACAAGAATTAATCTATATTTAATTTACACAGTGAAGACAGTGCTATTTTACATTTTGTTAATTATGTTGTTGTACCTAAACATTGTGTAAATAGCGTAAATAAATAAATAGAATAAACATACAAATTAAAAAAATTCAAACAGGGCCCTGAAAACCCCAGCTACAGCCCTCAGTCCACTCTCCGAACCCATTTACTCGAGTTCTGATTGACAACATGCTATCATGCAGCTCATCAAAGACACTAT
>NW_015715001.1:0-264 GCF_001515625.1 Sinocyclocheilus rhinocerous
ATTTGCATCAGGACAAAAACCAATATGAATATTATTATTAAACACTTTGATCTTGTACTTTGCAAAAATCTCCTTCCCCTTGATGTCATAAGTTACATTTTTAAACGATTAAGCATACTTTTTCATTTAATTTTGAGAATTTTGATTATTTTTATTTATTTTTAACTTTCACTCAAGTAACTGTTTGGAAAGTTCGTCTTCGTTTTAGAAATCAAAATGTCTGTTGTTGCTAGACCTCCGCCCTCATCTCACAGCGCTACTTCA
>NW_015715002.1:0-264 GCF_001515625.1 Sinocyclocheilus rhinocerous
TTGTGTTTCTGACTTTCTTCTACTGCAGTGGAGTAGCTACAAAAGTAAAAATATTTGAGTAACACAACAGAATCGTCTTTTTTTGGGTGAACTATTTTAACCTTCCTTTTTATAATGTGTGTTTTTTTCTACAGTGATCTCAGAATGGCAACAAGACACATATTATCTCTACTCCTCCTTGGATTATGCATGAGCACTCACATTGTGAAATGCACCTCTGTGTGTTCAGTCGACGGCTCTGTTGTCCTCTGCACAGATAGAGGC
>NW_015715003.1:0-264 GCF_001515625.1 Sinocyclocheilus rhinocerous
AACCAATATTTTCATAGTTCATGTATTGAAAAAAAAATATTCATGTTTTCATAATGAATGTATTGTAGAAAAATATTTTCATGTTTTCATGATTCATTTATTGCAAACAAATATTTTCAAAATTCATGTATTGCAAACAAGTATTTTCATGATTAATGAATTGCAAACTGAAATTTTCATAATTTACTTATTGCAAACAAATATTTTCATGTTTTCATTATTCATGTATTGCAAACCAATATTTTCATGTTTTCATAATTCATG
>NW_015715004.1:0-264 GCF_001515625.1 Sinocyclocheilus rhinocerous
CCGACGTTCGCCACCCCTGGCCTATAGCATAGTGAAATTACAGTGCAGCTTACAGTGATTTCAGACCCAGAGTGCCTCACAGTAAATGCTACTTCTCACAAACTCCGTCCCTGTATGTGTAGTAAGTTTAACATGCATTTTAGGAATGCAATGTGTGTGTCACACCAGTGGACTTTTGTTCTGTTTTCATCTCATGTGCTCTGTGTGACTCTGGCTGCGTTTACACTTGGCATTAACATGCGACCTATATCCAGATGTTGTCCA
>NW_015715005.1:0-264 GCF_001515625.1 Sinocyclocheilus rhinocerous
TTTGCATCCAAGAATTCAATGCAGTTTCCTTGTAGCATGCTGGAAAACATGCTCTAACTATTAGCCAGGTTTTCATAATGCAAAAGGTTTAGGCATTCATATTTAATCATCAAAAATGTTCTAATAATCAAATCTCATCTGACGATTTTCAAAGAGCATTTGTTATTGTTTACCTTGCAAAATTCATACATGATTATTGGTTGTTTTTCTGTGCCTACTTCTCTTACTATTCATGTAGAATATTCAAACTCACTATTCTATATA
>NW_015715006.1:0-264 GCF_001515625.1 Sinocyclocheilus rhinocerous
CTTGTCCTAAGAAATCTCTGCCTATAGACCAAAAGGAGGGGTGCCAAAACCACCGGTAAGTTTTTCTCTATTTTTCCTGTTGGTTGGGGTGCTTTCTTTGTTATATTTGCACTCGTTTCATTGTTGTATTTAAATTCATTGAAAATTTACAATCTAAAAACCCAAAATGATGGTTTGTTTCAACACACTATTGTGTAATAATAATCGAGCCTAGTTTAGTTTATACCCAACAGTTGGCTCTGTCCATATTTTACCCTAAAAACA
>NW_015715007.1:0-264 GCF_001515625.1 Sinocyclocheilus rhinocerous
TAAGAGCTTAAAGTCTTGATCTGAAAGTCTTGATCTGATCTTTTAAAAATAAAATAGTGGTGATTGGTAAATCTGTTAAAATATCAGTGATCGGTTCCTGCTTCAAATGCCTTGACTAGTTTTACCACTAGTAAAACTGATCCTGAACATTTATCCATATGAACCGTATGAAAATAATCAGATCTTTGTGTTTGTGATTTCCAGTTTCTCATGATTCAGACAGACCTGCAGAGATTCAGTTTGATGATTCACAGAGAGACATTC
>NW_015715008.1:0-264 GCF_001515625.1 Sinocyclocheilus rhinocerous
TTGATGTACACAAATCTAAACATTTCAAGTGACTCACTAGGATCAACGCTGAAAAGTAAAAAAACTAAAACTCCTGCTGGCATTTTAAAAAGATAATCTCATCAGACAGTAGGATATCTCACTAAACTGTTGTAAAATTGGCATGGAGATTTCCAAGATTTCAATCCTTTTTTTAACTTTTCAAAGCCATCACACTCAAACACAAGAACACACATGCACGCACCTATTACATCCTGTTTTGCTTGGCACACGATCTGCTCCAGC
>NW_015715009.1:0-264 GCF_001515625.1 Sinocyclocheilus rhinocerous
TTGACTTGACTTGCAAAACTTCTAACCCCTGATTTACACTGCACAAGTCTGCAATGCGTTACGGCTCTGGTGCGGCCAATGAAGCTGATCACTCTAGTCAATGCTTGTGTTACACCAGCTGTGCCATGGCACGTTTCAGAGGCGGCTCACCACGCCGCTTCGCTAAAGATAGGCGCCTAGTCTATTTTTGATAGACTGCGTCCAAGCCGCACAGCAAATACAAAATAAAAGTTAAAAAATCCTGTCAATTTCAAAATAAACACC
>NW_015715010.1:0-264 GCF_001515625.1 Sinocyclocheilus rhinocerous
TTGATGTCTGTGTGTGTCTAAATAACACTGGAGTTCAAATATTTAGACTAAAAATTAATTCAATATAATTATTAGTGTAACGCTTTCATTGCATGCTGTAGTTTAACAAGGCTGGTTAATCAAAGTCTAAACATACATTTAAAAGAAAAAAAAAACCTAGCTTGGATGTAAACAGGTTGGCCCTTGATGATTATCTCATCATTTGAAAACAGCTAATAGCTCATATCTTGCCATTGTTTAAGATCTGCACAATAACTTAGTACA
>NW_015715011.1:0-264 GCF_001515625.1 Sinocyclocheilus rhinocerous
TTGTACCTCTTTGAGATTCTTGGGTACGGGGAAATCTCGAACAGCATTGACTTTAGAAGCTTCGGTACGGACCCCTTCTTCATAAACAACATGTCCTAGATATGTGATGGTTTTTTGCAGCATAGAACATTTCTTGAGGTTAAGTGTCAATCCTGAGACTTCCAGGTTTGCAAAGAGTGGACAGTTTTAGAATAGATCACTATGTCATCAAGGTATACGAAGCAGAACTTCCCTACGTAGTCTCTCAGAATGTTGTTCATAAGC
>NW_015715012.1:0-264 GCF_001515625.1 Sinocyclocheilus rhinocerous
TTGTTAATTAAATCAATGTTCAGCATCAAGGTGCCATGCATTTATTTAAAAAAAAGTGCAAAATCTGGAGTTCAAACATTATGCACGTGTTTGACAACCGAGGGATATCTATTGTTTTATCATATACAATACCATAATGTTTTTTTTTGTTGTTGTTGTTGTTTTTTTCTGTGAAATGTTTTACTTGTCAATTCTGCTAAGATATCTTGCATTAAAATCAATTTTGATTTGATATCTCAATGACAACTGGTCCAAAATACGTTT
>NW_015715013.1:0-264 GCF_001515625.1 Sinocyclocheilus rhinocerous
GTGGAGCTAACTCTCTCTCAGATAACACTGAAGTTCTCTATCTGTGTCTCGCTCGGTTTCCCTGTGTGTATCATGTGTCTTCAGCCTAAAATGCTGAAAATATATGCTAATAGATTTTCACTGAAGGCATGACCTAGGAATTGAATTCTGATTGGCTGTTTACCTTCATTTTCAGGCTAATATAAATTGTATGCTATTGCAGGACAGTTTTTATTTAGAAAGTGATATATATATATATATATATATATATATATGGAGAGAGAG
>NW_015715014.1:0-264 GCF_001515625.1 Sinocyclocheilus rhinocerous
TAATTTGCAAAACAGCCTATGAATCATCAAATAATAAAGATTTCTCTCATTTCAATGAAGGTCATTTGATAATACAAATTTAATTCACAGTGCTGTAGTGAATATGTAATGACAATAATGGAGGTGTACTGTTAGTAATAATAGCAAAGCTATTATAATGCAGTGCTGCCAGGCAGGTGTTGTATAAATTTATAGGAACATTTTCATTTTGTCAGCAGTTTTTCATATCTTTTCACACTCTTTGTTACCCTTTTGGCTTTTACA
>NW_015715015.1:0-264 GCF_001515625.1 Sinocyclocheilus rhinocerous
CTTTTAACAATATTTCTTAATTGATGGAGTATTTGTTTTTTTTTTACTTCAGAATAATGGCATCCAGCTTGTTTTTACACTGTAGAATTTAAATATAGTCTCACCTTAATGCTAGTCTTCCCTTGTTGCTAAGTACAACTTATTAAATAATATTTTAATGCTTATAGGATGAAGTGGAGGCTTTGAGGAAAAAACAGTGAACACTGAACACCAGAAGTTTTTCACTACCCCCAGTGATCCCTTCGATATGGACGTAAAGGCTAC
>NW_015715016.1:0-264 GCF_001515625.1 Sinocyclocheilus rhinocerous
TGATACTAGCACGGGACAAAAATATGGCATGTCAAAATAGATACGTGCAATGTAAAAGCAGACTAATAGATTACTATAATTTAATTATTCTTAATCATGATATGCTTACTTTCTATTTATTTCAGAGGCTATCTGCTTAATATGTAGCTCTGCTTGACACATTTTGTATCGGGGGTCGCTGCTCCATGTCTCTATTGCCTAATGGCTCCTTGCCCTGAAAAACGTTGAAGACACCTGATATAAAAGCACTATAGAGATAAAGGT
>NW_015715017.1:0-264 GCF_001515625.1 Sinocyclocheilus rhinocerous
TGTTTTGTTCCTTTTTCAGGTGCGATGGATGATGTACTGGATTGTTTTCGCCTTGTTTACAGTAGTGGAGACCGTCACAGATCTAACCATAGCCTGGTGAGTCTGACGCCAGGAGTCTTCCTTCACTCCAGCGACGCATTTACCTGATTACAAGT
The DNA here is from genome assembly GCF_001515625.1 of Sinocyclocheilus rhinocerous. NCBI lineage: Eukaryota > Metazoa > Chordata > Actinopteri > Cypriniformes > Cyprinidae > Sinocyclocheilus > Sinocyclocheilus rhinocerous. Next base: position 156 of record NW_015715017.1, read on the forward strand.
GATTCATGTCAGGCTAAAGAAGCAAGCCAGTTCATTTAAGAGCTTGTTTTTGTTTCCCTAGACAAAGGAATGCAGGGAAGCAATCAGGGTTTAATGAAACGAAGTTGCC
>NW_015715018.1:0-264 GCF_001515625.1 Sinocyclocheilus rhinocerous
TGTTATAATGAAACTTGCATAGGTAATAATTAATGTGGTAATGTCTATTCTTAAATATTATTAGTAGTGTTTACAGCACTCAAGTGTGTGTGTGTGTGTGTTCATAAGTGTGTCTGGAGGGCTACCTGGGAAGCAGGTGGCAAGGTGCTCCATCAGCGCATCTTGTGTGACAGGCTTGCGGGCAGAGTTCATGGCTGAGATGGCCAGACACAGAATCTCTCCCAGTGGGATGAACTGAGACTGACTGATGGGTGACATACTGAT
>NW_015715019.1:0-264 GCF_001515625.1 Sinocyclocheilus rhinocerous
CCCATTATAGAATGTGTGTCACAGACTGTGTATTCAAACGTGGCTAATCCAGTTAGGATTTACAGTTGGGAAGTATTAGTTTTTTAATTATGATCTGATAAAACATAAAGCTCTTATGACCTCTGTGTTGGTGAAGAAAGTTACCAAAAAAACTGCCATTCTGGCGGTGTCTACTCATAAGAATAAAATGATTCATAAAAAGCAATGTTTCTTTTATCGTCATTATTCCTGTATTTCACTCATGGTATTTTGCCATGTCCGGTC
>NW_015715020.1:0-264 GCF_001515625.1 Sinocyclocheilus rhinocerous
TATCTTAAAACAAGATGGATCAAAAATCCAGTATTTCCAGAATCAGTTTAAAGCAACTACAGCAGTAGTTTTAAGTTTCATCCATGTTGACAATTATTTTAAGTAAAACAAAGAAATTAACTAAGATTCCAAACATTTGGATTTCGCATGTAATAAATTGTCTGTCAACCACTGTGAGTGTATAACTGACAATTACTAAATTCAAGAGAAAAAAAAACAAATTTATGCTTAGTCTTGAGCTACAATCTCAGAACAAGATATATA
>NW_015715021.1:0-264 GCF_001515625.1 Sinocyclocheilus rhinocerous
GATCATACTGTATGTTTGTGATTCACTAAAAAGAACCGGCTCATAAGAATAATTTATTCGAGGATAGATCAACAGTGTTTGCTCTCTGTTCTTGTGATTCACTGAAAAGAACCAACTCATAAGAATCATTCGTTTGGACTACACTGGTATCACTCTGTGTTTCTGATTCACTAAAACAAAAACAGCTCAAACGAATCATTTGTTTGTGGATGGATCAACACTTAAAGCACTGTATGTTTGCGGTTCACTAAAAATGACCAACTC
>NW_015715022.1:0-264 GCF_001515625.1 Sinocyclocheilus rhinocerous
GGCCCCGATAGGCCACAGGAGGAAAGGCCCCGATAGGCCACAGGATATAGTGAGAAAGGTCATTATACGCCAGAGAAAGAAATACCTCAGAAGGCTACAGAGGGGAAACCTGAGAAAGGCAGGCCGCAGAAAAAATGCCACAAAGATAGGCAACAGAGGGGAAGGCCGGAAAGACAGGCCGCAGAGTGAAAGGCTAAGTTAAGCCGCAGATAGTAAACAATAGAGGTTGTTAGGAGTAATATGAATAGGTATTACACCACCACC
>NW_015715023.1:0-264 GCF_001515625.1 Sinocyclocheilus rhinocerous
GAGAGTTGAAGCGCGCAGAGACAACGGGCAGAGAAATGTTACGGAAGGTTTTACTCCATCTGCATTCACTGAAACAGTGAGCAGTTTTTCCCAGCACGTGTCTGCTTTGGTGGCGCATCTAATAAAGTGTCGCAGCGACCCGGATTCGAATCCAGTCCGTAGTGTTTCCTACATTCATTGTTCAAATGCTTGTCCCCAGTGTGTCACTACCGGGTTTCAATCCAAAGTTGCGAATTTAACTTATGCACAAAACTGGAATATCGC
>NW_015715024.1:0-264 GCF_001515625.1 Sinocyclocheilus rhinocerous
CATGGATTTACCGGTGCTCAAACTCTTTACTCTGTTTGCCTGTCTTTCACTCTCTCATTCTCTCAGTGTGGACTTGTCTTTGCTCCAGCGCTGGTGTAACTTATTAGAGAAGCACAGATGTCCTGAAGCTCCCGAGGCCCTCAAAACAGCCTATGCACAGGCTCTGTGGCTGTGTGGCATCCACGTAGTGACCAGGAGCCTGACGGGCATCCTCACGCCTAATGAGCTCTGTACCAGGTATATTAAAGATGTGTGCTTTGAACA
>NW_015715025.1:0-264 GCF_001515625.1 Sinocyclocheilus rhinocerous
GCTATATTTTCTGGATAAATGCATAGATATATTAATGAGCAGAAATAAATCATCTGTTCTCTTCATTGCTCCAAGGTCACAATTTCTTTTGAACTACTTAATGCTGCTTCTACAGCTCACAAAGTCAATGTAATGAGGTCATATGTTGAGCATCCTTGATTAAAAACCACCACACGTTTGCTTGACAGTGAACATCCCGTACAGCTGTCATTCCAGGAACTAGGCGTGATACTTTTATCAATGAGTCTATTTACATGCACCGTA
>NW_015715026.1:0-264 GCF_001515625.1 Sinocyclocheilus rhinocerous
GCGTTGTCCGAGCCAGACCCAGAGATGACGGCTATGCTTTCCCGGTCCCAAGAATGTTGGGCTCATGTGGAATCCTCCACCGTGTACTGATCCTTCGAGGCTGGACAGGTGGTTTCTCGGTGGAGGTCGCGCTGTTCTCAGCGCCCCCCTCCGGTGCCATTGTAGCTCCTCCGCTCTCACGGGCATTTCCTCGGTGGAGCGGTCGGTGGCCATGCAACTGTGTCCGACGGCCGCTACCACTCTGCGGGGTGACCCGTGTCTCCC
>NW_015715027.1:0-264 GCF_001515625.1 Sinocyclocheilus rhinocerous
CTGGAGTAATGATGCTGAAAATACAGCTGCGCATCACAGAAATATTATATTTTAAAGTATATCAAAACAGAAAACCATTATTTTAAATTGTAATAATACTTCACAATATTACGGTTTTGTTTTGTATTTTGGATCAAATAAATGCAGGCGTGATTAGCATAATAAGAGATTTCTTTGAGAAACTTTAAAAATAGTAATGTTGACCAGTACCAAAACTTTTGACCAGTACTGTAACAGTTACTTATGTATGAGAACAGAAAAATG
>NW_015715028.1:0-264 GCF_001515625.1 Sinocyclocheilus rhinocerous
TGAACACTTGTAAGGTTTTTCTCCAGTGTGAATTCTCTGGTGCCGTTTTAAACAGTTCGCTGAAATGAAAGTCTTTTCACACTCAAAGCACATGTAATCTCTCACAGCAGTAAACCTGTTCTGAGCTTGGACCAGTTTGCTTGCGTTGCGCTTTTTGGTCCGAGCTGCTAAACGGTCCGTGCTGCGCAGCACAAACGAGTAGCGCGGTTCTGTTACGCGTTTGTTTCGTTTGCCGTTTGATGTTTCTCATATGCAACAGAAATG
>NW_015715029.1:0-264 GCF_001515625.1 Sinocyclocheilus rhinocerous
GTCTGAAATTTTGCATGGTGACAGTCAAGTGCCTTGGGAATAAGGCCGTCTATAACTTTTAACGCACCCTCAAAGGCAGCTGAGATATAACTCCTCCAATGGGCCAATAACGCAATTTCTCCTGTTACTTTATTGTCACATCTGTCAAATTCATGTGTCCGTAACTTCAAAATGCTCCAGTAAAAATGTCTGAATTTTCGCATGGTGACAGTCAAGTGCCTTGGGAATAAGGTCCTACTATAACTTTTGACCCCCCCCCCCCCC
>NW_015715030.1:0-264 GCF_001515625.1 Sinocyclocheilus rhinocerous
TTGTGACACTGTATGCTACAAAACCATGTTGTTTTTTACTACCAAAACGCAGTTTTTTGAGCGCAAGTTATTCCAAAATGGATACAAACAATAACTCTTCCAGAAGAAATGAGACGTAAACAAATGAATTACCATCCATATTACAACTTTATTGTTTCATTGGACTAAAAGTGCTCTATGGGATGTTGTTCAGTGGACCCTTCCCTTTCTAACTAAACAGGGATTTACAGCAGTGGATGCGTTTGTGACTCGTTATTACGATGA
>NW_015715031.1:0-264 GCF_001515625.1 Sinocyclocheilus rhinocerous
TTTTACCGTTAAATTCACGGTCATTTTTTACAGTGTACATAAACTACAACAACTAGAATATTTGATTGGAAATTTAGATTTACACTAAGTAAAGGCAAGTAAGGGAATTCACTTTATTTTTGCCTAAATGTGGAAGGGATATTATAGTTAATTAAAACCATTAAAAATAATTTTTATTTCTTTAAATAAATTAAATTTTAACTGAAATTTAAAAAAATAAAAACTATTTTAAAAATTATTATAAATTACAAAAATGACAAAAAC
>NW_015715032.1:0-264 GCF_001515625.1 Sinocyclocheilus rhinocerous
CATGTGAATAATTGTGATTAAACTCTATTTTCTTTTGTCAGTTCAATTCATTCAGCCGTCCATTTTAGTGAATCAGTTCATAACTCTGATTAATCAATTCATAACTGATACCAAAGAATCATTACATGGATTTGATTCAGTGATTGATTTAATTGATTCAGCAAATCGATCAGATCCTATTGATTCGGTGAATCGACTCACTTGATCCACTATTCGACTCACTTGACTCAGCAAGTCGATTTATGACTGATTCAGATTACTGCC
>NW_015715033.1:0-264 GCF_001515625.1 Sinocyclocheilus rhinocerous
GTGAGCATTTTTTTGCGGTCCTTGATTTCACCAGTATTGATTATGAGGTGAGATTGATCAGAACTCTTGTGAGTTGGAGTAGGGAGAGCCGGCATGAGTGTGACAATGCTTACACTGCAAATCCATTATTAATATTCATCATTATTGATGTACCTAGGGCTCACAGACCTCCTGTTGAAGAACCCCCTAATTAGACAAAGCTCATATTCTGTGTTAGGATCATTAAGATATTGTTTTTGTCACCATGCCTCCATATATATATAT
>NW_015715034.1:0-264 GCF_001515625.1 Sinocyclocheilus rhinocerous
AATTTCCACACATGAGCTTCCTGAGTCTGGGAATATGGAGCCTCCCACTATGATGAGTATGACTGGTCTTTACTGTCCTCTTCTGGTTATTCTGTCAAAGCAGATCTACCTGTAAGATGTAGTCTATTAGCTTGCATAAACGCGTGGTTAATGAAACACTCTGAGATTTGTGAGTCCAGATACAGTAAATTAATGAGGACATAATAATAAGACATGAACAAATACTTTAGTAATTTATAGTAAATACTATAGTGTTTTTGAACC
>NW_015715035.1:0-265 GCF_001515625.1 Sinocyclocheilus rhinocerous
TTGAAGTAGAAAGATTTGAAATAGTAAACCATACTCCAATACTCTGTTTTACTTCAAAAACAAAAAAAAATCACTTTTTACAGTTTAACAGCTGTTAACCTGGACGTAGCAATTTTAGCCGCCGCTTGTTTTAGCCGCTTTGAGAGCAGCACGATTTCACTGCCTGTCATCAGCATTATTAGGGAAGTTATATTTGCATATAAGACGGAAGTGGCACCTGAGATTTATATATAGGCTATATATCTATATATGTAAACAGAATGTG
>NW_015715036.1:0-264 GCF_001515625.1 Sinocyclocheilus rhinocerous
AAAAAAATAATACATGCACATCCACCACCATATCTTGTTGTTATGGCTGTTGTCCACATATTGTAGCCTGTATATGCTTTCAGCAGACTTGGAGAAAGATTATTTGCTACGGTCTTCACCAACTCCTATCTTTTTTGCTGCTAAATGGCTCTCTAAACTCACCAGACTGTTGTTAGTGTTGTCTGTGTCATTATGAGCAACCCTTTCAAATGTAACTACTCTTATAACACTTTTGCATTACTCCAGTGGTATCATTTAACATAG
>NW_015715037.1:0-264 GCF_001515625.1 Sinocyclocheilus rhinocerous
GCCGCATTTGGCCCGCGGGCCGTAGTTTGGACACCCCTGGTGTAGCAAAACCATGATTAATTTGTTGTTGTACCATGTTTTAGCCATAGAAACCATGTTTTTTCTCTTTGTAGTTAAACCTTGGTTAATTTTCATAAGGGATGACAGGGTGGCCATGGTAACTTTTAAGAATTTATTCTGTTAAAGCTGACAAGAACAGTTACGTTGTATCAAACCTGTTACATACCGTGGTTACCATCACTTCATCTTTAAAATTCCATCAAT
>NW_015715038.1:0-265 GCF_001515625.1 Sinocyclocheilus rhinocerous
AAAAAAAAAGCTCGGATATGAGCGTGTTTTTACCTGCTGCTGACAGGACTCGCGAGCTGAGGCAGATGCTGGCGTGCACGAGAACCGGTTGGTCGGCACTGTTGCTAACTCTCGCAAGATAAATACGCAACCGCAGCTTAAAAAACAAGCCCAGTATTTTTCAATATTATTTATCATCAATATTATTTATTATTAATTATTTATTACCAATAAACGAACATGCAACATATTAAACTGAACCCACTCTTTTATCTGAAAAGCAAAA
>NW_015715039.1:0-265 GCF_001515625.1 Sinocyclocheilus rhinocerous
AAAAAAATTACCGTGCATGATTTAGAATTTGATAATACAAAAGGCAATTGAGAGTAATTTGGTTATTTTGCACATTAGGAGCTTTGCCCCCTCCCAAAATGGCACAATTTGCACTAAATACAAACCAAAAAAGTAAAACATACTCCATCTCGTAACAGAATCGTCTGCAGAACCGGCTCATTGCCCTGATGCATATAAAAATAGTTCACTTTTACAACAAAATGTTCAACACTCTTAACAGGCATAAAGCAGAACCATGAAAAAA
>NW_015715040.1:0-265 GCF_001515625.1 Sinocyclocheilus rhinocerous
AATGAAATAATAAATTATATATTTATGTTTTAATGGAAAGCAAATGCCTCGTGTTATCTTATGTTTTGTTATGTTTGATAATGCGTCAGCCCTGTTACCATATTTTTTAACTACTCCATTAATTAAAAAAAGAATACATGAAAACAATAGATTATATCTTTATGCTTTCAAATCTGTCAAAGGAAAGCAAATGTCAGGGGATTGAAAAAACATGTCAACTCTGTTACCATGATTTTATATAGTAGACAACTCATAATTAAAAAAG
>NW_015715041.1:0-265 GCF_001515625.1 Sinocyclocheilus rhinocerous
ACCAAGTCATTTTGCAATCGCTGACAAAATATTTGGCTTGTTAAACACCAGTTAATTGCTTACTTTCACTGCAATGAAGACTCAAACCAATAACTGAATCTCAGTAAAAAATTTGTATCAAAATATAATGTTGCCAACTTGTATATGTCAACATTGGATAAAAAACTCGAGGTAATAGGGATTTTATACGCGGTAAAAATACACACGTACTCTTTAAAGCGTTCCAACTGGATTTGTTTGAATGACGCAAGTGAAACTAAATTAG
>NW_015715042.1:0-265 GCF_001515625.1 Sinocyclocheilus rhinocerous
AAAGCAAACATGCAAAAAAAAATAAAAAAATCGAAGTACAAAGATGAAGAACTAACCGTGTGTGACCTTTCCAACATGATTACGTAATGTGTGACGACGCGGATGCACATCACAGAGCTAGTGCAAGACCAGCATGTGTTTAAAAATTGTATAAATATTATTTTTCAGAAAATGACAGATCGTTTCACTAGATAAGGCCCTTATTCCTCAGCTGGTATCGTGTAGAGCCCTTTGAAGCTGCATTTTGACCTTGAAATCGTTGGCC
>NW_015715043.1:0-264 GCF_001515625.1 Sinocyclocheilus rhinocerous
GACTTACTGATATAAAAATTGTAATTAAACTGTATTTGGAGTACTACTTGTGCACAGTGCACATTTCTTAATATTAAGCCTAAAATGAGTTTTAAAGTCACTGTTGATGAGGATTGTATGATCTTTGAATAATATCTGTCTTCAAAAGCAAGATGTTTAAAGTGTAGCTGAAGTATACTTGCAATAGTTCCACTTTAGAACGATCAAATATACTTCAGCTCATCTTTAGTTGGACTTCAGCACTACTTCCACACAATTAAAGAG
>NW_015715044.1:0-265 GCF_001515625.1 Sinocyclocheilus rhinocerous
GAACATGTCACTGTTCATAAGTAACAATTTTCCTCTTTCCAAAATGATTTTTAAAAAATATTTTTTACAATTGTTTACATTTTTACAAAATTAGTTTTATATTTAGATAATATTTAATACCGTTCAAAAACTTGGGGTCTGTAATTTATTCTTTTTATTTTTTGAAAAATTACTACTATTCAGCAGGGATGCATTGAATTGGTCAGATGTGACAGAATTTTACATTTGTTACACAAAACTTATTTCAGATAAATGCTGTTCTTTT
>NW_015715045.1:0-265 GCF_001515625.1 Sinocyclocheilus rhinocerous
TTACATTTCAAGTAAAATGTTGAAATAAAATGTTGAGAATTATATCATTAAATTTCGAGAATGAAGTTGTTTAGAGAAAAAAAATTGTAAAAAATTTCGGGGGGAAAAGTCAAAATAAAATGCTGAGAATGTTTATTCGCAACATTTTATTTCAACTTTTTTTTTCTCAAAATTTAGCTATTTTTTCTCGAAACACGAAAACATTTTTCTCGTAATTGAGTTTTTTTTTCTCAACATTTTATTTTGACTTTTATCACGTATTAAT
>NW_015715046.1:0-264 GCF_001515625.1 Sinocyclocheilus rhinocerous
AGCTCTGGAGGAAGATCCTCTTCACTGAATATTGACCCGTCGAGATCTGGAATAACTGTCTGCATTAAACATCATACAGTCTCACTTACAGCATCTATCCTTTACAGATAGAACACTAATAATTCAATAAACTTCAGTGATTTAGACTGATATTACTGGCTTCTGTGAGAATCGGAAGATTAATAATGTGATACACTTGGGGTCAAAAAGAAGTCTCTCCTGCTCAGCAAAGCTGCATTTATTTGATCAAAAATACAGTAAAAA
>NW_015715047.1:0-265 GCF_001515625.1 Sinocyclocheilus rhinocerous
AAAACATTTATAAATAATTTTGTCAGAAACATAATAAAGCAATAATTCCTCCATGATTAATGGTTTTCGGCACTGAGTGGCTTACTGTTTTGATCAAACTGTGTCAGCAGCAAAATGACACTTTAATAGTTCAATATATTAATAAAACCAGGAATAAACCTTTACACAACAGCTTCAAACACAGCTCATCCGATCAGAGTCACAGTGATTCTACATTTTATTATCTTCTGCGGACTGCGTTTGTTTTTCGTGCTCATAATCAGTG
>NW_015715048.1:0-265 GCF_001515625.1 Sinocyclocheilus rhinocerous
CTGTTTTCAAAACTATTCAAAACCTAGCACAGTACAAAAATGAATGACAGAAATGTGCAACATTTCTACAGTAATATCATATAGAAAAATGTTCTGAATGTAAAAAAAAATCAAATACTATCAAAGCAGCTGCATGTAGCTGAACATCTTCTCAAGTGTTAATCTTTCACTTTCATTACCATCTGTACAAAAGAGGAAAACCTAGGAATAATTGTACTGTAATGGTAAGTACTGTAATGTAAACATGGAGCATGTAACATACACT
>NW_015715049.1:0-264 GCF_001515625.1 Sinocyclocheilus rhinocerous
ACAAACTTTAAAGTCCAAATCGTTTCCCCAAGTGCAACCTCACGCTGGCTTGCAATCTTCGATTTTCAAAGCGCCTAAGTCTTCTGCCATCTGCTCCTCAGATGAAAGAGAGGAAGATGAAAAAATGGAGTGCCACTCGGCCGCTCTCCGCAGACATCGAACCAATTACAGTCCGTTTTGACTTCTGATGGTGGGAGAACTGGCAGCTCGCTCACACTGTTAAAAAATTCCGTAAAATTTACGGTAAAAAAACGGCAGCTGTGG
>NW_015715050.1:0-265 GCF_001515625.1 Sinocyclocheilus rhinocerous
TCTGAATACGCCATCCTGACAGGACGAGGAAGATTTGTCAGTATTCGTCAACATATATGTTACATTGATGAGGGTTACAAGCTGAAGTTCTCTTACCAGAACTCTCCATCTTCAGCTGAATGAACCAATTTAGCTTTCTCCTCTGGTTGGACGCTGTTCCACTCTTTTGAACTGAAAAAGACATTGGAAATATTTGACAGGACTCTCAGGACTGATGTTTTAAGATCTGTTTAGGGAAACTCACTTGTCACTCCAAGGGCCTGTC
>NW_015715051.1:0-265 GCF_001515625.1 Sinocyclocheilus rhinocerous
AATACTTTTCCTTGCAGCTGGATTAAATAGAATCTAATGATTGCAAATAAAATGCACACAAATTGATGAATTTAAATTTTATTTAATCCCGTTTAGGGTTTTTTTGCATAATATTTACTCGCTTAAAAAAACAAAACAGATTTTATGCCCAAGGCTGTCAGCAGATTTTTGCAACTGAATAGGCGAAATAACCACTTCTGTTATTCATCAGATAATATCCATAATCAATAATAATTAGTATATAAATTGGCATATTAATATGTTT
>NW_015715052.1:0-264 GCF_001515625.1 Sinocyclocheilus rhinocerous
TATTATTATTATTATTATTTTTTTTTTGCAAAATCAGCATGTAAAGGAAATGAGTTTGGGATTCATTGAGCAAGAGATTCATGGATTCATGCATGAGCTGCTGTGTCCATGACTGATCTTATATTAAAGTAATACATGAGGCGAGACAGAGTGACAAGGCAAATGCTGTGTACAAGAATCCTTAAAAAATGTCAACAAAAAAATTTCTGTTTTCAGCACTGATAATAATAAGAAATGTTTCTTGAGCACCAAATCAGCAAATTA
>NW_015715053.1:0-265 GCF_001515625.1 Sinocyclocheilus rhinocerous
AAAATGCTTCTTATTGATAAGACCGTTAATTATATTAAAAATATAATAAATGTTGAAAACAGTTTTGCTGCTTAATATTTATGTGGAAACCGTTTCAGGATTTATTTGATTAATAGAAAGTAAAAAATAAAAACAGTGTTTATTTGAAATGTGAATCTTTTGTAACCTTGTTAACGTCATTACTGTTACTTTTGATCAATTTGAAATAGATGCATCCTTGCTGAATAGATGTTAATTTCTTTTCTTTTCCTTTTCTTTTTTTTAA
>NW_015715054.1:0-262 GCF_001515625.1 Sinocyclocheilus rhinocerous
AGCTGATCCCACACACACACACACACACACACACACACACACACACCTTCCTCTCTTTGTGTTTCCACATCAGACTGAATCATTGCTTATTCTGTCGCTGCTGCTTCACAAGATTTCCTGGAAAATCACAAAAAATCTCAAGCTGTTTTTGAATTTGTCAGGATGAACATATTTGGTGGGCTGCAGGGTTATTATAGTTCCCTGAATATTATTCATATTCTTCAAAAACAGTCTGCAGCACAACTGTTTTCAACATTGATAA
>NW_015715055.1:0-265 GCF_001515625.1 Sinocyclocheilus rhinocerous
AAAAGCCACACACTCTAATGTTTCATTGGACCATCTTTAGCTTTGTGCTTTCATTGTGGTATTGTTTCAACAACATTATGCAACATCACAGCATTTATTTCTATCAAGAGCTGCATTAATTGTTGGCCGAGATCTTGTCAGACTACTCTGTAAAGTCGACTTCACCGCATCTTAAAGACTTTCAATAGGGTTAAGCTCAGGACTCTGTGGTGATCAGTTCAGGCTAATTCAGGGGGTCCATAGACCATGACAGAAAATCAGTGTA
>NW_015715056.1:0-265 GCF_001515625.1 Sinocyclocheilus rhinocerous
TAAACTGCAAGATAAACTGTTGATAAATAGGCCTTTTAACGAGTGAATTGGTGAAACATGTATGGAGGACAAGCCAAAACAAGCATGAAACATGATCATAACCCAAAATCTTGTACAAAAAGATGTTTAACTAGTCATTAACGCTGATCAGCAGACTAGACTGACAGTATTTAGATATTTATAATAAGTAAATGCTTGATTTTGTATTTGGAAAACCACTGTCTATATGTACAGTATATGTTTTTTTTGGTAATTTGGTAGGCCT
>NW_015715057.1:0-265 GCF_001515625.1 Sinocyclocheilus rhinocerous
AAATAAAAAAAATAAAAATAAATAAGATACATTTTCTGAAGAAAACATGACTGTTGGTTTTCCAAAATGAATACATTTTATTTATTTTAATATAAAGATTTTTACATCACTTTTCACAAATTTAAATAGCAAATAGTAGCAACAATAATAATTATTAATAAGATAATATAAAAACAAACAAAAAGTTCTGAAAAGAAAAAAAAAAAACTATGTGACAGCTCCTTTTCATGCAAAATCACGTGGATTCAAGACAACCTATAAATTT
>NW_015715058.1:0-265 GCF_001515625.1 Sinocyclocheilus rhinocerous
AAAGTAGACTACAGGAAGCTGAGGCCAAAAAGACAGACTCCAGCATTCATTGCCTGGCATGGAAAATAAAGTCATGTTTGTTCCAGCGAGCTACGGGGACAAGCAAGTATGTACAATAAAACCAACATATGAAATTTATCGTATGTCAGTTGGACATGCATGACTAAAAGTGAAAACACACTAAGAACATTGTGAAATAGCCAAAGTTCATAGTAATTCAAAAGCAAATGTGTAACATTGGTAAAGTTGTCCTACTTGTGTTTTT
>NW_015715059.1:0-265 GCF_001515625.1 Sinocyclocheilus rhinocerous
AAAAGCTATTACAAAATATTAAAGGCACAATATGTAAGATTCTTGTAATAAAATATCGTGTTATATATTCCATGAAGTTGTTTCCTTACATTATCCCAAAAGTTCCAAAGGATTTCTAATCTAGTTTTCGGGTTGAAATAAGATTATTTTGCTTGTTTTACGGAGAAACTCACTTAATTTTGACTTATTTTTTTCTGAAAACAAGACAATCATTTTTACTTGCTTCTTGATTTAAGAATTTTTAGATATTTGGACTAGAAACAAG
>NW_015715060.1:0-265 GCF_001515625.1 Sinocyclocheilus rhinocerous
AAAAAAACATTAAAAATCTTACTGTTCAAAAATTTTGACTTGTAGTGTATATTGACCAAAATAGTTGTGCTTACGATTTTGCCATAATCAAGCAGTCCTATATTGATTGCAATATTGCCGATATGATGTTTTCCCCTTGGGGTCTTCGTCCCTGCTCCTGAGTGTTTTTCTGAATGAGTGTAGACGTTCTTGTGAGACTCTGTCTCACTGTGTTGTGCGTTACTTGTAGAAAGGACGCGAGAAGAGAGCGAGATCTCAGACCAGC
>NW_015715061.1:0-265 GCF_001515625.1 Sinocyclocheilus rhinocerous
ATACACACTCGCATATCACTTAATATACATATATGACACTGGACAAACTCCTAAAGACCTATAGACAAAATATTTCTTGACCTGTAGACAAAACAGTGTGTGATTCTCCGGTTTTATAATCTTAGAGTTGACATACATATAATTTTTTTAATTTTTCATTTAAATACTATGACATTACAGATACCACCTACACTTTAGAAAACTCTTTAGTGAAAAATTCTCTTTAATTTTGCATGTGTTGTGAGTGACTGGCATATTTCTTTTG
>NW_015715062.1:0-265 GCF_001515625.1 Sinocyclocheilus rhinocerous
AAATGAAAAACATTTTTAAAAATCTCATGAAAAAATTATTGTCCCTTTTTTACTCAATTGGGCATTGGTGATTCTGTCACAATGTCATGAGCTATCAGTTGAGAAACGTGTGTCAGTGATCAGAAACTTCGTCGTAACATCACATCTGATGACAGCAACACAAAGAGAGCCACTAAACTCAGTTCTGATGAGGTTCAGCAAACGCTCTGAGAATAGAGTACAAATTAAAGCCTGAAACTCTCAAAGACTGGAAATAGTGATGGTG
>NW_015715063.1:0-265 GCF_001515625.1 Sinocyclocheilus rhinocerous
AAACAGACGTTTTCTCATGCTGAGAGATAAGCAGATGTGTGTGTGTGAGAAAACTTTATTTAAGCTCCATTAGATGAGGCATGTTCAGAACATTCTCTTGCTGTTTACTGTTGCTCTCAGGAACTATTTTTTATTTTTCAATCAGGGGCGGTTCTGGGGGGGGGGTTCATAGAACCGCCACCATTCTGTTGAGCTTATAAACGCAGCGGCCAATCAGAAACGTTTAGATGAGTCATCGCCGAAACGCCAGTGTTTTGTACAGTGT
>NW_015715064.1:0-265 GCF_001515625.1 Sinocyclocheilus rhinocerous
AAATGTAGCTAAAATAAATAAATTGCAACCACTTACCTTAAAAAAAAATAGTAAAATCACTGAATAATTTTTTTCAGTGTAGGCTATTTGAAGTAACAAATCCATGGTTAATTTGTGGTTGCCATCCATGGCTACAAGAACCATGAATTTTGGTTTTATTCATAAAACCATGGCTAATTTTTGTCAGGGAACATGGAAGGTAAGAGATAATATTAGAAGCGTTGTTGGTGGTTAAATTATCACTGACATTAAAACACGTTATTAA
>NW_015715065.1:0-265 GCF_001515625.1 Sinocyclocheilus rhinocerous
AAAGCTTCCAGTTTCCTACGACGCAACCCAGGCTATGGCCTACGACGGCTGTTTTCACGATGACATAGATGTATCGCCTTTCCCCGAGCTCCCCACAACACCCAGCACGACGCGGACCATCCCGCCCAGAGCCTCCTCCACTGAGCCTCCGCCCACCGAAGGCACGAGACTCTGGAGGAAACGCTCAGTCGGCAAAAACATCAGATTCATAATGAGCAATAGCTACATGATTGACTCGTACTCCAGAATCATCTTTCCACTGGCA
>NW_015715066.1:0-265 GCF_001515625.1 Sinocyclocheilus rhinocerous
AAATAATTAGAGATAAATTAATAGAGCTAAACAAACAAACAAACAAATAAATAAATAATTAAATAACAAATCAATGAATTAATTAATGAATAAATAAATAAATAAATGATAGCACCGCCAAGACTATAATTAAGTGCAAAACAACGTTTAAATGAAGATTGCATGTAAATAAATAAATAAACAAATGGTAGTACCACTAAGACTAAAATTATCTGCAAAACAAAGTTTGAATGAATACTGCATATAAATAAATAAATAAATAAAT
>NW_015715067.1:0-265 GCF_001515625.1 Sinocyclocheilus rhinocerous
CATTATTGTTTTCGTGCCTATATTAACAGTTTACAACATTCACACATTGCAAGATAGTACAGGTCAGTACATATATTTCCATTCAGTAAGTCTGAATGAATCCAGAGAAATTTGGTAGTTTATGGCTAAACTTTGGGTTTGAATTTTATGTAAATTTAGATGCCATTTGGATGTAAATTGGCTTGTCTTAAAGGGATAGTTTACCCAAAAATGTAAATTCTGTCATTAATTACTCACACCCATGTCATTCCAAACCAGTAAGACC
>NW_015715068.1:0-265 GCF_001515625.1 Sinocyclocheilus rhinocerous
CGGACAACCCCTATCTTACAGGGAAGCAGAAGACATTGTTGCTAGTGCACAAAGTTATGTGGTGTCGATTTTAAGAAATATCATATCATGTCAACAACAACACAACGAGGCCTTACGTCACGCAGCTGAATTTTGGAGAAGTTTTCACGAGCAGCTGTATAATGAATTCCGTCAGTTTCAGCAGAGCCTGAGCGGTGTACCGGCAGAGATTTGCGAGCTACACGCCGAGCAAAGACTTGTGGTAAATGCATTATCTCTTATGGGT
>NW_015715069.1:0-265 GCF_001515625.1 Sinocyclocheilus rhinocerous
TTTTCTTGGAGCACCATCTAATGTAATTATATGATATAAGGTATATGCATAAGTTAATTATTCAGTATCATATAAGTATAATAGTACTAACACACTATTACCATAACATGGTACCACCTCTGCAATTTTTAAGCAAATTATATTTTTAAAGATCCAAATGAACCTCTAGGACATAGAGTCGAAAAAGTCTAAGCTTCCAGCCTTGATTCAGAGTTCAAGTCCCACCTGAATGTTGATCTGCTTGTCCTGCAGCATCCTCTGCAGC
>NW_015715070.1:0-265 GCF_001515625.1 Sinocyclocheilus rhinocerous
AACCCCCCCCGCCCCGTAAAAAAAACAAAAAAACAAGTGGGTTCCCCCAAAGTCCACGGTGTAGTTCGAACACTGTATATATGTATATATATGTGTGTCTGTGTGTGTGTAAAATGTTAATATTACATTAATTTTGTATTATAGTAATTATAGTATAGTATGATTTTTACAAGTGGGGGTGTCATCATGCTGAATTGTCAAGAAAATAATGCAAAAGTTTATTGTTGTTGCATAGATTATATAAACATTAGATTATATAATATTA
>NW_015715071.1:0-265 GCF_001515625.1 Sinocyclocheilus rhinocerous
TCCAAACCGCGGTATACCTTGAAACCGGTTATCATCCCATGCCTATACTGAACTGACCGGCAACTTCAGTAATTAAGAAACGCTCCTGAAGTGTGATTCAGTTGCATATAAAAGAAAAGTTTGTGTTTCATGGCATTTTCTGACTTTTTTTACATCATAAACAAAGTGCAAAACATTGACCAAATTTGATTTCTTGATAATTTGATATTTTATAATAGTGTATAATTTCAAAATATGAAGCAAAAAGTAAAAGTGAATGACTAAT
>NW_015715072.1:0-265 GCF_001515625.1 Sinocyclocheilus rhinocerous
CTCAGGTGTGTGCCCAAGACACGGTAGAAAAACAGGATGACTATTTGTAAAGCTGCTTTCAGAAAAGTGTATTATGAAAAGAGCTAGACAAATAAATTTGACTTGACAGGTCCCTGAGTGCCAGGTCCCCATTATAAGCACTCAGGTCCTCAGCCGTCAGGTTCCCAGCAACCAGGTCCCGAGCGCCCAGGTCCCGAGCGTCCAGGTCCCGAGTCACCAAGTCCCTGTATCAGGCACCAGCAGCCAGGGCACCACTGCATCTAAA
>NW_015715073.1:0-265 GCF_001515625.1 Sinocyclocheilus rhinocerous
TGATTTACTGACAATGCGCAAATTAAAGAACACAGACGCAACATCAAGTTTCCATAATGACCAACACAATCTAGCAAGCACAGCGCAAATAAGCGTAAGGATACATTTGGATTCGTATAATGTGTTCTTCTGGCATTCCAAAGAAATTAATACGTGTGGAAAAAATCCTCCCCCTTCTACCACGCACTCTCTGTTCTCTGCAATGCCTCTTCCTAGCAACATGCAGCCATTTCAAGCGCAAAATAGTTTAAGACATGCTTTTTTG
>NW_015715074.1:0-265 GCF_001515625.1 Sinocyclocheilus rhinocerous
AATATAGGAATCAAAATATAGGCTAATATCTATAAATAAAAAGCATGTATATCTTTCAGTCTTCATGGATATTCATAAAGACTTCATTCAGTCTGCTAGATTAATAATAACTTGAATGTAGTATTATTAAAATAAATTTTAAGAGCGCAAGAAAGCAAAGATAAACTAAATGTAAAAATCAGCAGAAATGAGCACAATAAGAATACAATAGCTATGTTTTCATCCACCTATTTTTATGCGCATTTTGGAATATCGCATTAAAAAA
>NW_015715075.1:0-265 GCF_001515625.1 Sinocyclocheilus rhinocerous
GGTTAATACTGAGATCATGAGTATTTGATTAGAGATGGATGATATGACCAAAATCTTATACCAACCGTTTTATTTCACAATAATTGATATAAATAATTTTAAAATACAAATAATGAAAATACAACGGAATAAAGATAAAAGAATGAAACTGCTTTCAACAAAATAACAGAAGTAAGATATACTACAGAAAGTTAGGGGTGCTCCGATCAGGATTTTTGAAGCCGATCACAGAAAGCAGTATCTGCCGATACTGATCACCGATACC
>NW_015715076.1:0-265 GCF_001515625.1 Sinocyclocheilus rhinocerous
GGTTGTGTACACACACTGCCAACACACATTTCAGTTCAAACAACAATGCATGTAGCATCTTATGACCCCTTTAAAAAAATAATAACAAAAATGAGACAAAGTCTCATAACTAATTTAAAAAACTGTTATTTATTTTACTATTATTTAAATACTGTTATAATAATTCTAATTAATATTTTGAATTGGGTTTTTTTTTCAGGTTTCATTTCAATTTTAGTTTAACTTCTAAAAATGTAGTTACGTGCCTTTGCCTCATTTTTGTTAT
>NW_015715077.1:0-265 GCF_001515625.1 Sinocyclocheilus rhinocerous
AAAAAATATATATATAATGATAATAATGATAAAATGAACAAATATACAGACAGACAAACTCTAGCAGTCTCATATTTGAAAGGTTACTGGCTTGCATTTTCTAATTCATCCTTTTATCCTCATCTGCTGTCATAATGGACATGAATGAGGATGAATGTTTGGATTAAAATACCAAAATGCAGTGTAACAAATGACAAGAGAGGACAGATAAGAATAGCGGGAAAAGAACGTGCATGTTGTAGTTTATTCAAAGGTTTACATGAAA
>NW_015715079.1:0-265 GCF_001515625.1 Sinocyclocheilus rhinocerous
AAGAGGTCAAAATTTGGTTGTCTAAAAATTTTCTTCAGCTTAATGGAAAAGAATCTGAGATAATTATTTTTGGTCCACCAAAATTTAAAGAGATGATTTCCAGTACTATTGCTCCTTTATAATTAATTATAAAAAAACTGTAAGAAACCTGGGTATCATAATTGATTCAACTCTCAGCTTTGACAATCAGATAAAGTCGGTAGTAAAAAGTAGTTTTTACCAACTTAGAATGATCTCCAGGTTAAAGCCAATTCTTAGTTTTAAA
>NW_015715080.1:0-265 GCF_001515625.1 Sinocyclocheilus rhinocerous
AACTGATGACAGCCGTCTGAAAACATTCATTTCAGAGACAAAGAACAAAACTATGAATAAAAATCTGCACAATAGAGATAGAACAATACATTTAAAATATTCAGAAAAAAATGCAAATACAGTGTGATTTACTTACAGTGACTCAAACGCAGTCGTTTTTAAGTAGTATTTAAGAATTATTCAAAAATATTAAAATATTAATTAATTAAAGGGGTCCTACTATGCCTTTTCACTTTTTCAACTTTAGTTAGTCTGTAATGTTGCT
>NW_015715081.1:0-265 GCF_001515625.1 Sinocyclocheilus rhinocerous
AATCGGTAAGATCATTTATGACTGTGTATGCATCAGTTCAGCGGTGAGTCAGATTTAGATGTGTGTTCTTGTCAGTATAATACAACTTGATGTCCAATGTTACATAAAAGCACTGAAGCAAAACCAATGATGGAGATGCAGTAGATGTTTGACGGCATTAACTCAAGCTGGTAGATTACCAGAAATAAGGAGCTGAATCTGATCGATATTATTCGAAATTTTAGAATCTCAAAATCTATGGAAGCTTGTTTCTATGGAAAGCTGT
>NW_015715082.1:0-265 GCF_001515625.1 Sinocyclocheilus rhinocerous
AATCGGTAAGATCATTTATGACTGTGTATGCATCAGTTCAGCGGTAAGTCAGATTTAGATGTGTGTTCTTGTCAGTATAATACAACGTGATGTCCAATGTTACATAAAAGCACTGAAGCAAAACCAATGATGTAGATGCTGTAGATGTTTGACGGCATTAACTCAAGCTGGTAGACTACCAGAAATACGGAGCTGAATCTGATCAATATTATTAGACATGTTAGAATCTCAAAATCTATGGAAGCTTGTTTCTATGGAAAGCTGT
>NW_015715083.1:0-265 GCF_001515625.1 Sinocyclocheilus rhinocerous
AACGTAGTAAGGACATCGGTAAAACAGTTCATGTGACATCAGTGGTGCAGCTTAAATTTTGCAAAGCTACGAGAATACTTTTTGCGCAAAGAAAACAAAAACAACAATTTATTCAACAATTCTTCTCCCCCGAGTTACGTCTTCCTCCATTTTGGAGAGTTCCCTAAGTACGTAATCAACGTAATCAGCGTTGTTTACGTTCGGGGTGAAAGTGCGCGCAATGAACGTAATCTGCGTAATCAGCGTTGTTTACGCTTAGGGGAAA
>NW_015715084.1:0-265 GCF_001515625.1 Sinocyclocheilus rhinocerous
AATTATACCACATTACCTTTTTAGTAATTAAACTTTTCTTTATAATGGACACTTATTTGTCAATGACCCAATGACAGCCAAACATTAACACCATAAACAATACGTATTTCTCACAAATACCTTTTATAGCTCCAGAGCAACTGTGTAATGTAAACACAAACTGTGCCGGAAAAAAAGCGAGCGTGACAATCTGCCAAAGCCTGTGTTGCCTTGCAAAGACAAATGTGTTACTGACGCCCACATGCACCTGTTTCATTGATGCTGA
>NW_015715085.1:0-265 GCF_001515625.1 Sinocyclocheilus rhinocerous
AATATTTCACAATTTTTACTGTATTTTTAATCAAATAAAAGCAGCCTTTTGAGCAAAAGAGACCGTTTTCACATTTTCAAAACACCCACAAATGCATAATTATTCTCAACATGTGTACATTTTACTGGATCTGTGATACAAAAAAATAATAATAAAAATAAAATAAAATCTCTGTGCATGAATATTCAACTCTCAGGCCTTTTTTAGGCACCACACCTTCTGGGTATTTGTCCTGATGAAGCTCTGAGAGCAAAGAGGAAGTGCT
>NW_015715086.1:0-265 GCF_001515625.1 Sinocyclocheilus rhinocerous
TCAACAAAGTTGAGCGAGTCAGATCAGTCTATCTGAATTTTTTTTAAAAATCTAAAATAGTCTTTTTTTTATGTCTAATTTATTTTCTTTAAATGTATACTCTACCATTTAAAAGTTTGTATCTGTAAGAGTTTATAATGTTTATTTTAAAATGTATTTGATCAAAAACACTGAAATATTACTATATTGCAAAATTCTTTGAGTAGAAAGTATATAAGTATATAAGAACAGCATTTATTTGAAATGGAAATCTTTTGTAAAATTA
>NW_015715087.1:0-265 GCF_001515625.1 Sinocyclocheilus rhinocerous
AATTAGGATTAAAAAGAGGACAGTGGTGTAATGCAGTTTGACTTCCCTAAATTTAATTTTGATTATGTTCAAATGCACTTTTGTAATGTACGTTAAGTGTAAGATACACTGAAAAACATTCATTTACAAATTCGACCCCCTCTGAAAGTAATTTAGAATAATCCTCACACTGTGCAGGGTATTACATGGTTTTCTGTTACAGCAACTATTAAATTAATTTTGCAGATGCAACTTTTTTCACAGCGTATGGGCATTAATCAGTGAG
>NW_015715088.1:0-265 GCF_001515625.1 Sinocyclocheilus rhinocerous
AATTTAAAAGAGTTTGTTCATGTTTTTGTGTTTACCATTGTATTGATATTGAGAGTATAAAGAGTTTGTTCGTGTTATTGTGGTTACCATTGTGTGGAAGAGTGGAACTTGCGCCTAGGCTGTCAGATGGCTACATGACTATAGTGTTTGTTGCTTTATTGAATGGCATTATATTTGTGCCGATGTCATTTACTTCTTACTTGTACATTGTATTTACATTCCCTTACCAAAAAGGAGTATACTTCAAGTTTATTTTATTAAGTAT
>NW_015715089.1:0-265 GCF_001515625.1 Sinocyclocheilus rhinocerous
AATGAGTGAGTATGGAGTATCATAAATTGGTGTAATTAATAAAAATAAATAAATAAACTAAAAACAATACAAACATTATACACCAGTCTGATGATTAGTTGGTTAAAGGATATTTTTGTCCAATAATAATGAATAATGACTAACAATTTGGTTTTTCATATAAAAATATCATATGGCTTTAGAACACTTGAAATACATTGCATGATTATGGAAAAGAGTCGCCTGTACATTATTCATCATTTCACATCACTTTGGAACAACATGA
>NW_015715090.1:0-265 GCF_001515625.1 Sinocyclocheilus rhinocerous
CCATGTGCTTTATTTTTTCCATTTTGACAATTTTACATGATCCTTTTGAGCTCTACGTACAATTGTTAGAAACTTTCTCAGCCGAAATCTTTTTTGTTTTGAAATGACGTCATAGCCAACAGTCTTCTGAGCGATCACCACTGATTTAACAAACTTATTAACATCGGGGAAGAAATTTACAACATCAACCTTTTTTCCTTTAGTTAAATCCAGAAACTCGTTTAATTCCTCGACAGAATAAACGTCATCCAAAGACTGACTGCAA
>NW_015715091.1:0-264 GCF_001515625.1 Sinocyclocheilus rhinocerous
ACAATACTATATTTATAAATGAACATTCATCTAGATTAATAAATTCTGTAAATAATTTTGTTCCTTCTTAATTCATGATACCTAATGCATCAACTAATATATATATATATATATATATATATATATCCATCCTCTGGGTTTTTTACAGTTGTATTTGCAATCTTGTAATGTCAATTTGTCAATTTGTAGTTGAAGCCCTAACCTGAATTGATTCAGCCATGTACATCAGCCATCCACAATCACTACAGTGGCTTTTCTTGATGC
>NW_015715092.1:0-265 GCF_001515625.1 Sinocyclocheilus rhinocerous
CAATGGGGTAAGCAAAACCGACTTGGTAAGAATTCTTGAAAGCAGCATAAATATCTAGTCAATAATAAATGCTACTGGATCTTAAAACTAGACACAAATTCTTAAAACTAGACTTTTTAGCTTATAATAATTGAATAATAAATAAAACTGCATTAAAACTAGAATATTAGAACTTGAATCTAGTCACTAAAAATACTGTTGGGTCTTAAAACTAGCCAAACATGCTTAAAACTTAGCAGTTTTCTCTTTTTATAAGCACGGAATA
>NW_015715093.1:0-265 GCF_001515625.1 Sinocyclocheilus rhinocerous
AATGTCCCACGCCGTCCCATCTCAGAGAGCGAAGTGCAATATATTCTTGCTGTCACGTTCTATTAAACAGCTATTACAGTCTTGATAGAACTATTAGTCACTTCATTATTAATAACATTAATGTATTTACATTTTAGTGTACATGCCAGTTTTCCAGCAATAATTTATGAAGTCGACTTCAAATATTTCATAATGTTCCTCCATCTGAGCCTTTTTGAGCTTATTATTGATTGTGAAAACAGACTGAATTTTTATGTTCTCTCTC
>NW_015715094.1:0-265 GCF_001515625.1 Sinocyclocheilus rhinocerous
AAGAAGTGTGTCAAGATTGCATCAACTAGTGATGAACACATTACGATTTATTTGAATTAGGTTATTTCACCATGCATTACTATGTCGTTTGGGGGGCTTTTGTCTTTCAAACACATTGAATTGCACAAATTCATGTTATTTCTTATTTACATGTAATGCAGGCATACCTAAACTTTGCCATCTGAACCTCTTTCACCTATTTACTTTGGGGGAAAAATTAATAATCAATAATCACATTTGCATGTTCACGGTTCTCTGACTTTGG
>NW_015715095.1:0-265 GCF_001515625.1 Sinocyclocheilus rhinocerous
AAGACGATTGGTGGTTTAAAAACAAAACGATTGGTGGTTTAAAAACAAGATGATTGGTGGTTTAAAAGCAAAACGATTGGTGGTTTAATTAAAAGCAAGACGATTGGTGGTTTAAAAGACGATTGGTGGTTTAAAAACAAGATGATTGGTGGTTTAAAAACAAAACGATTGGTGGCTTAATCATCTAGTCTACTCAATAAGAACTCCATCCATTTTTGACTCAATATTCCTACCAACCTTAACAGCCAGGTGATCCTCCCAGTCG
>NW_015715096.1:0-265 GCF_001515625.1 Sinocyclocheilus rhinocerous
ATGTTAAAACAAACTGAATGCTAAAACTTGTTTAAATAAAAAAAAACGTAAAAAATGAAAATAAAGATATAAATAGCTAATTTAATGTTTTAATAAAAAAATTATAGTAATGCATAATGAATACTAAAATAACACTACTTTCAACAGTTTTAATTCATTCTAATTTAACTAAATTAGAATTTTTTCTATTTTATTTAATTTTAGAACTTAAAGGGGTGGCTGATTGCGATTTCACTTTTTTAACATTAGTTAGTGTGTAATGTTG
>NW_015715097.1:0-265 GCF_001515625.1 Sinocyclocheilus rhinocerous
AGAAAAATCCATGGATTTGGCATAAAATGTAGGAATTTACATGGTTTTATCCAACTACAGTCAAAAATATTCTCAAAGTCTCACAGGAGAGAGTCAGATTAAAGTTTTTAGATTAAAGATTAAAGACTAAAGTTGGTCTTGGATGAATTCAGAAGTGAATGATCTGATACAATTGATAAAAGACTGGCAATTAGAAGATCAAATATTATGAAAAAGATTAAGTTTTCTCATTTCAGTAATTGTATTTTGTGTCTGTTATTGAGCG
>NW_015715098.1:0-265 GCF_001515625.1 Sinocyclocheilus rhinocerous
CAGGATCAGGAGGTTCATTCCTCTGAGGTTTGTGTGAAATCTCTGGATTCGCGGGATTCAGCTCTTTGACTCCTGCAGTTTTTGGACTGTTAATGGCGGGTGGTCTAACAAGACCAGAGAGAAAGCATAAGGACAGAGTTCACTTGGTGTGCTTGACTGTGTGGAGATGACCTAACCAGCCAGAAACCTGCTCTAGTGGACCATTACAACAGAAAGAGCATTTCACAGGTGTGTTCAGAGCATTACTTTGCCAAAACAGACCTAC
>NW_015715099.1:0-265 GCF_001515625.1 Sinocyclocheilus rhinocerous
CCAATTAAAAATTAGCTATGCAATAATTATTGCATATAATAATCACTGGAAGAAAATGCTTTTTAATGTAATAAATTACTCTTTTATGGTTGACAAGCTAAATGCAAGTTATTCGCAAATAAGAAAATTTGGAATAAAGCATAAAGATTGAAAATGTGCAAAACCATTATCAAAAATGAATAATAAAAATTACTATGGTGTTATATTTACATATGGACATAAACGATGTTTCTGTCTTTTTAGATAACTAGCAAATGAAATTAAT
>NW_015715100.1:0-265 GCF_001515625.1 Sinocyclocheilus rhinocerous
GCCTCAACGATGAGTGCAGAGCGCGGTTGTCCGGAGGTGGACCTCAGGATTCTTTCGCCGCCTTTGTGGAGTGGGTGCTGGAGTGCAACAACTCGCCGTTCACCATCAGCCAGACCTCGTGACATCAGACTAGTTGCGAGAGCCAGCTACAGTGCTCACCACAGGGGAGAGCATCATGGACAGCGAGAGCGTGGAGGTAAGCTCCGCCCACTGCACCATAGCTGAGGGTGAGCTGAGCTCAGTGGACAATGATATGGATATATAT
>NW_015715101.1:0-265 GCF_001515625.1 Sinocyclocheilus rhinocerous
CTGCTGTGCTCAAGCCAGAGGGCCAAAAACTCTTGGTTGCTGGCATCAGTAAAACAGGGCAGCCCATTATGTTGGCTCTGCCCCACACTTGGAACAAGCCCGCCACTACCCAGGGCACAGGAGATGCCAAGGCCCAGCCGACGCAGATCAAAATGGTGACGACAGTAGGGAAGCCTGTGATAGCGGTGAGCTCAGCCAGTCAGCTGATGGGCAGCTCCACCACACTGCAGGCCCAGCAGCTCAAAACACTTCAGGTGGGTGTTAA
>NW_015715102.1:0-265 GCF_001515625.1 Sinocyclocheilus rhinocerous
AAGAAGCTGCAAAAGACACAGGAGCAAGGAGAATGTACAAAACATGGTGACATTAATTTTTAAGTTAATATAATGGGCGATATATTGTGTCACCAAAAATGATTGAGGTCATGTACATATAGTGCGCGATAAGTCGATATATTGATTATTGCGACAGACATTTTGGCACCTCATGCCAGGCAGAATCACCCAGGGTGCATGTTGATAATAATGAAAGTCTTGTGATAGGGCATGGTCACGTTGGCTTGCCAGTGTGTGTGTGTGT
>NW_015715103.1:0-265 GCF_001515625.1 Sinocyclocheilus rhinocerous
GTAACCCCTGGAATATCTACTATCAATTATTTCTATAAAAACATTAAAATTAAAAATTAAAATTAATAAGGCAACAAAGGGTTAAATTGCTACTAATTGCTCCCTGTCTTATTTGTCCTCATTACATTAAATACATTTAACTTCATCTTAATATATATATGTAGTTTGGGGTCAGAAAATGAATACTTTTATTCAGCAAGGTTGCATTAAATTGATCAAATGTGACAGTAAAGACTTTTACATTGTTACAAAAATGTCTGCTTTA
>NW_015715104.1:0-265 GCF_001515625.1 Sinocyclocheilus rhinocerous
AATCATGTAAACTTGTAACATTACTTTTTTATTATTATTATTATTATTTTTAATGGTAGGCCGTAAACTGTGCACTACACAGTAAAGCAATAGTATTTTATTCTGATAAGTAGCTCAAGATGAAGTGTATAAAGGGACAGACACCTGCCCTGATTAGTCCAGCTGTGTTCTCAATCCCACATGCCTGTCTGAGATATGACCTTTGACCTTACTCTTAGGCCTCCTGGCCGGTGACCCCTGGCGCTAGGGAGCACGGCCTGTTTGG
>NW_015715105.1:0-265 GCF_001515625.1 Sinocyclocheilus rhinocerous
TACGAGGTCTCTCATTTTTGGCTCTCTGTCAGGAAGCCAGCTGCTAAAGCGGAGCTCCTGCCCTGCGGCGGTTTGAGGGAACACACAAGGCTGTACTGGAGAAGTTTTGGACGATTGCTTATATGGGATCTGAAATCAAAACCCCATTTATTTAGGTGTTTTTCATTTGAAAATGAAATCCATTTTGTTTTCCAATCCAAAAATCACAATCTCATAAAACTAATGACTGTGACTAAAAGAACTTCCTCCAGCACAGTCACCGGGA
>NW_015715106.1:0-265 GCF_001515625.1 Sinocyclocheilus rhinocerous
ACACACAATATATAAAATAATATAATATAATAATCTGCTATAAAATAGCCTTTTATAAAATGTATGAATCTTTTATAAAACAGTTATTATAATATTAATAACAATTATAATAATAATTATAACAATAATAAAAAATAGAATTGTTGTTTATATTATTATTATTATAAACATCTTTACGATAAATTTATAATGACAAATGTGGACTAATGAGTGGTTTGTGCACAGCTTTTGTTTTGAAAACGTTTATAAAATGTATATCTCTTTA
>NW_015715107.1:0-265 GCF_001515625.1 Sinocyclocheilus rhinocerous
AAGTGTCTGAGTTACGTCCGACTTGCTCTGATGTCATGCTGACATCTTGTCGGGCTGATCGACAAGAGATTGATTCGCAAGCACGACTGGAGTACATTTCTGAGAGGTAAGTGTCAAGTGTTAACAAGTTTGAGGTAATTATAAGATGTGATAAAACAAAGTTACTCTCGCAGTGTAGGATACAGCAACTTCTCGACATGCTGTTAACCACAAGGAAATGTTACTGTTTGTGGGTGGGCAAGTTGGCGACGTAGAACGTGGGCAG
>NW_015715108.1:0-265 GCF_001515625.1 Sinocyclocheilus rhinocerous
AAAGCGTCTGCTAAATGACTAAAAGTAAAAGTAAAGTAAAAGTGATTTTTTTATTTGTTCATTCTTTATTTAAAATAATAGGCCTACAAATTAGGAAACAGGTGCAGTTAATCGCCGGCATCAGTCACAAAAATTATATAAAAATAATTAAATAAACAAATAGTGAGGACGACTGGCAACAGCTGGTCTTAAAGGGTTAGTTCACCCAAAAATAAAAATGCTGTCATTAATTACTCCCCCTCATGTCGTTTCAAACCCGTAAGAC
>NW_015715109.1:0-265 GCF_001515625.1 Sinocyclocheilus rhinocerous
ACACATCAACTTCATCTCCAGAGCTGCTCTGAGAGTCACTTCAGCTTTACACCGTTTCATTTGAGAAAAAAACTACCGTCGTATACACACTGAAACACAAGAATACAAGATCTTCAACCAAATAAAACCGCCAAATAAAAAAAAAAAAGGTTTGGTTTAACTTGAAGAAATTATGATAGAAATATATTTCTGTCGTATACTAAAATGTACTTCTGAAAGTAGTAATAATAATATTATTATTTTTAAGGAATATCATACAACCAAG
>NW_015715110.1:0-265 GCF_001515625.1 Sinocyclocheilus rhinocerous
CACAGACATACATATATTTTACCTTGCTTGCTGGTCTTATTCTCTTGTAAGGTGCATCGATACACAGCGCGGATGTTCATCCCCGGGCAAAACCTGCGGCGCTGCCCCGTGGGTTTTGTGCCTTCCTCGGATGCGAGTGGCACGGCGCGACGCGACAAAAGACAATATAGAACCCATTACAATCAGCCATACTATCTACAATGGATGCGGACAGTAAAGCGATGCCCCGGTATATTTCTGACGTACAGATGTACTCCAAGCGCTC
>NW_015715111.1:0-265 GCF_001515625.1 Sinocyclocheilus rhinocerous
ATAAACAAATAAATAAATAAATAAATAAATAAATAAATAAATAAAATGAAACCCATCAGCAGCTAATAAAGTCTTTGTGTATGGAGACAATCATTAATTGAGGTAGACGTGTAAATGCATCTGCACATGGAGTCAGTTAAACCATTAGAGACCTGCTGGCTGCTGGACGAGTGTGCTTGTGTATGTGAGAGAGAAAGATGCAGTCTGTCTTTTATCAGTTTCCATTAGAGAGGACAGCAGCCTGGCCTCTGATGGCTCATTTGTG
>NW_015715112.1:0-265 GCF_001515625.1 Sinocyclocheilus rhinocerous
ACATATATATGTGCATTTTGTTTTATTGAAACCTCCATTCTTTGGAATGTGGTTTTACGCCTACGTCATATGCTCGACTGCCTTGTTGTGAACGAGCCTGCTTGAGAGACCGGAAGCTGGACATTTCAGTTTATAACGTTATAAGAATCTATATTTTTCTTAAACTAACGCATCATTTTGCTTCAGAAGTCCTTTATTAACACCCCGGAGCCGTGTGGAATAGTTTTGTGATCTTTGGATACTTTTTTTCAGATTCAGAAACAGG
>NW_015715113.1:0-265 GCF_001515625.1 Sinocyclocheilus rhinocerous
ACATCTAAGAGGGCTGCAGGATGATTTAAAATTATTCAAATGAATATACTATTATTAACAATGAACACAATTAACATTAATAAATTAAAATAACTTAAATAAAATGCTTAAATACAATTTTTTTCTTTATTTCCCCACAATAATTCTTTTTTTTTTTTAAAAAGAGTTTATTTTTATTAAAAAAAAAACATTTTTGTCCTAATTACAGCAGAAATACTGCAGGAAATATTGTAACTTATATGGGGAACCCTTTGAAAATTGTTGT
>NW_015715114.1:0-265 GCF_001515625.1 Sinocyclocheilus rhinocerous
ACATTAATTGTAAAATGTTTTACTCTGTTTAAATGTTTTACAGATTGTCGTGCTCCTGGAGAGCAGCACACAAATGTTTGGAGCAGACAGAGTGACAGCCAGATTGTCCCGCACATGTTCTCCTGCTTTTATTCAGGGTCGTGTGGATCAGGAGCATCATCATGGTCTTCCTCATCCGCTCTGTGTACTCAGACAATAGCCTCGATGCCCCTTTCTCATACATGATCAGATTCAGTCTGACTGCAGCAGTGAGGGACGTGATGGA
>NW_015715115.1:0-265 GCF_001515625.1 Sinocyclocheilus rhinocerous
ATCAATAGGCCAACCCGTATTAGGCCTACCTGAAATATTATAAACGTATTTTTCACTTTCATTATATGGAAAAGAGCAGCCTGCATATATGTCAACTTTTCTCTTTTTGGGTTCCACGATAGAAAGTCATTCGTGTTCGTAATGACATGAGGTTGAGTAAATGATAATTTTATAATAATTTTTTAGGTGAACTATTCACAAATGCTCTACAAATTATTGGTATGCACAAATTTGAGTCAGTATCAAGAGGTGAAAATCTTCAATG
>NW_015715116.1:0-265 GCF_001515625.1 Sinocyclocheilus rhinocerous
AACATGAACAAGCTAATGAGGACAACCAATAATTCTAAAATAACAAACCCTGAAGCAAAAAACTATTCAAAGTGACAATTATTTGAAGAAAATAAAGGTAGGTAAGAGTGAATGGTTGAGCATAACTGAAATAGATCAAAACTGCCCTCTACAGGACAGTATGTGCTATTGTTATTGCTAATCTCCATTAGATCGAAAACAGTTGAAACAACCTGGGGAAAAAAAAAGTTCACCATGTTTTTAGGAATACAATGTTGTATAAAAT
>NW_015715117.1:0-265 GCF_001515625.1 Sinocyclocheilus rhinocerous
ACAGGCTTCCAGCACTGATTTGGCTAAAAAGCAAGGAAAGCAAAAATGGCTGAATTTGGATTTGCACGCAGCGTCACTTCGCTCAAGCACAGCAGCAACAAAAGCCAAAAGGCTAACCTGGCAGCAGTGGGATTCGAACCCACACCCCCCAAGAGACTGGAGCCTTAATCCAGCGCCTTAGACTACTTGGCCACGCTACACCATGAGGGAGCTTTCCACGAACTTTGTCCTTGTCGCGGTTTGCCACAAGCGAATGCCTTGAATT
>NW_015715118.1:0-265 GCF_001515625.1 Sinocyclocheilus rhinocerous
AATTTCCATACATCCAAAAGCAACAAGTACAGACTGTTTCACTGCTGGACTGGAAAAAACCTCGCAGAGCAACCAGTCACTGTAAGAACTGGTGGATTCCAGCATCTTTAGCTATCTTAATGTACACTTGGTAAGTGGGCTGAGGTTGAAAGTAGGATATAACTAGTTCCATATGGGACCTGTACCTACCTGTAAAGAATCCCCCGGAGACGCTAAAGGAATATTTACATTTAATCATTTAGCAGACGCTTTTATCCAAAGCGAC
>NW_015715119.1:0-265 GCF_001515625.1 Sinocyclocheilus rhinocerous
TCGATTCAGATTGAAAACACTTAATTGTTTTTAATAGTAATATTTGACAATATTACTGTATTTACAGTATTTTTGATCAAACAAATGCAAATGTGATGGTCATAAGAGACTTCTTAAAATATCTTACAAACAACAAAGCTTTGAACTATAGCTATATATTCATACTAGGGCTGTCCAAATGACTGAAAACTAAATTCGAATTTTCTACTTAAATATTATGAAAATTCAAATTATATTTGAATTTAAAAGGCATAATTTCAGTTAG
>NW_015715120.1:0-265 GCF_001515625.1 Sinocyclocheilus rhinocerous
TTGTTAACATTCGTGTAGCTGCACAAACAAATGGGCAGCACAAAAGGGGCAGGGCTGACTGCCAATATAATATATATGATGTCTCCTTGCTGACTCAGAAGAAGAAGCCTTCCTGCTTGCTGTAGAAAGGCCCCAGCCGTGGATTACGGCGCTAACAGCAGCACTACTCCTCTGCACTTATCCAGCAGGACTATTAAAGCACATTTTCACTAAGAGAGCATATTTCTAGTGGCGTTTGCTGCAAAATGCCATGCCATGAGTGTTG
>NW_015715121.1:0-265 GCF_001515625.1 Sinocyclocheilus rhinocerous
ACACACACACACACTCACACTCACACTCACACACACACACACACCCTCAGAAACAACAGCAGACAGACTCCAGCATCCGAACCTGTGGATATGATGACGTTTGGGGGTTAAAAATCACTTAATATTCAGTGTTATTATCGATTTAACGGCACTGACATATGAGATTAGAGCAAAATTGAATAATGACAATAACTTGTCATTACAACATGACAATAACAATAAGATGTTTACGTCTTTCTTTCTTCAGTCGAAAAGAAATTAAGGT
>NW_015715122.1:0-265 GCF_001515625.1 Sinocyclocheilus rhinocerous
CAAACTCTTTAGCAGTTATAGGGATCTTATAATAATTAAGGAATTTAGTAACGTTAATCAACGCGAGAGACTTGAGAAATGAGTGGAAGGTGGAGCAGAGAGGCACAACAACTGACTTGTTCAGGACTTCAAGTGCAGGTCAGTTTCATCTGTAAGCAGGCTACTGTAGTTGTGTCTTTGTCAGTGTTTTACGGTGCTAAATTTCCTACACTTTCTACCTTATTTTATTTATTCTCAGGTTATCGGTCAAATCTGTCCTATCTCA
>NW_015715123.1:0-265 GCF_001515625.1 Sinocyclocheilus rhinocerous
AGGAGAAGTCGAGGGTCGAATAAATCCTTTAGCCAGTTCCTCCTCAATATAGGCTCTCATAGCTTCGGATTCAGGTTGTGATAGTGGGAAGATCCTCCCCTTTGGAGGAGTGGCGCCAGGTATCAGATCTATGGCGCAATCGACTGATCGGTGAGTGGGAAGTTGCAAAGCCCCTCTCTTACTGAAGGCTTCGGCTAGATCGGCATATTCGGAGGGTAGGTTTAATTCGTCGGGGGTTTGAACAGATGGAACTGAATCTTGGAGG
>NW_015715124.1:0-265 GCF_001515625.1 Sinocyclocheilus rhinocerous
GCTCAGAATTAAAGGAATGTTCCTGGTTCAAAATTTAGCATTTGGGACATGATGTTGTTTGTCACAGAAGATAATTCTGACTTGTCCCAACTCATTTAAAATGAATACACTATTATTCAATGGTTTGTGGTCGGTATATGTTATTGAAAAGTCTCGTATGCTTACCAAGGCTTAATTTGATGAATAATACAGTAAAAACAATAATACTACAATTTAAAATGGCTGTTTTCTATTTTAATATATTTTAAAATGTCATTTATTCCTG
>NW_015715125.1:0-265 GCF_001515625.1 Sinocyclocheilus rhinocerous
GCCAACAATGACTCCTTTAAAACTGTCTGAAGTTTGGCCAAAAAATTTGTAGCAGCTTCTATCTGCCTTTTCAGAATTGGAAAAACTCAGCTGCAGAACTTCTTCCCTGTCTGTATCCCTGCACAGCAGGATACAGAATCCCTTTGCTTGCCGCAGTGATGGTTTCATTGTGGGTATCAGTTCCAGATAACCAAGGCTTTACGAAATCCTCCAATATGAGGGTAAAAGCAGCCTCTGTGAAATGTTTAGGTGGTTGCTAGAGTGA
>NW_015715126.1:0-265 GCF_001515625.1 Sinocyclocheilus rhinocerous
TACATAAATGAACTATAGTGTACTGCACCCACTAGTAAAAAAATAACACAAATTTTATCTGGTGTCTGAATAAATTTTGGTTTGACTGTATATATAAAAATACTAAAGCGCAGTTTTGAACAAGGGAAGTAATTTTTACTTTCAACACCAGCTTGTATGCAGCTAACACATGCACTGAGCAGTGCTGTCATCAGAAATCACCCTTAACAGATGCGAGATGATCAGACATTCAAACTAATGTTTTATTGTGAATATGAGATTGATC
>NW_015715127.1:0-265 GCF_001515625.1 Sinocyclocheilus rhinocerous
ACGATATATCGAAAAATCGATTTTTTTTTTTGCCCAGCCCTAGTTTGTATTCAGAATGAAATGCATTGAAAATCCTGAGCAGTTCCAGTGAAATGGGAGCAAATCCCTCTCAAGTGCACGTTTGTTTCACAGTGACCTGTTCATAAAGTTAGTTCATTCTTATGTTCTACACTGCAAATGGTGAATTTCACAAAGAAATGTGTGGGTCAGATTTTACCCCAAAATCAGAAGAAAAAAAATATATACTGTATATATATTTTGCGTA
>NW_015715128.1:0-265 GCF_001515625.1 Sinocyclocheilus rhinocerous
ACTGCAGCTGCTTCAGTGATCACGCATCAGTTGTCTCTCAAAGGTTAGGCAGCAGCAGACGTTGCTTAAGTTGCAACAAATCACAATCCACTAACGTTATACTGAAGTTGCAAAACACTAGGGCTGTCACAATGGCTGAAAAACTAAATTCAAATTTTGTACTTGAATATTATCAAAATTTGAATTATATTCAAATTTAAAATACATAATTTCAGTTAGAGTGAAGAAAAGCTTTTGGCTTCTCTTCTGAGGCCACAAGAGGGTG
>NW_015715129.1:0-265 GCF_001515625.1 Sinocyclocheilus rhinocerous
ACGTTTGGAATTATTAAAAGAAATAAAACTGCAGATAAAGTCTTTGGCCAGAAAGTATGAGTTATTTATGGTTTTTGTACAAAAGACAAAAATGTGTCTCTGCAACTGACTTCTCACTTCTCATCAATAAATTATTTAAAAAAAAAATAACCAAAAAAATCAACAACAACAAATAAATAAATATATAAATGTCCATTTATGCATTTACCAGATACTTACATATATCCAAAGTCACTTACATTGCATTCAAGGCATACATTATTTA
>NW_015715130.1:0-265 GCF_001515625.1 Sinocyclocheilus rhinocerous
ACGGGGCAGCCCTAGTCTCATTACACATTATGCATCAATATTTAACATTTTAAAAAGTCCTCATGATCTTCCGACAGTACATTTACAAAATGCTGTCACATTATCTCATTATGTTATATTATGTGTGGTGTCCCGCTACCATCTCAGTAATACAACAACTACATTTTAACAAAATTTTAAGTAAAAATGACAAGAAAGAAAGAAGAATGCTGCTGATATCATTTGTCACACTGTAAAAACAAGGTCAAGATAAGTGCATCGTATT
>NW_015715131.1:0-265 GCF_001515625.1 Sinocyclocheilus rhinocerous
ACGGCACCCCGGTTGGGAAACACTGGTCTAGAGAGACCACATACCTCCATGTATTTCTATATGTGTTAATATATTAACTATAAAAATAATGAACTGAATGGCAGTGTTAATGTGACAGATGACATAATATAATTATGTAAGGGAAAAATACTTTTATTGCTTATGAACTCCTTGTGGTTTGTTTATTTATCCAAATAGGTGTATATAGTGTGACAAGGGATGAGATGGAGGTGTAAAATGTTCTGAACTGTGTGTTTCTCTCTCC
>NW_015715132.1:0-265 GCF_001515625.1 Sinocyclocheilus rhinocerous
ACACTCTTGTTCCCCAGAACGCTCTGCTCATTTCTCATCCGGACTCTGACAGCATCCATTAAACGCTGTTGAGTTCTGGGTGACCTGCGGATACCTGCAGACTCATCCCATCCACACTGAGAACAACAGCAGCAGCAGCGCACACACACAAACTCACACACACACTCACACGCACGCACACACTCACACACACACACATGCACAAACACACACACTCACACTCACACACACACACACACACATACTTGCATTTGTGGTTTACGGG
>NW_015715133.1:0-265 GCF_001515625.1 Sinocyclocheilus rhinocerous
ATAACGGACCATCCCTAACCATAACTGACCATCCCTAACCATAACCATAACTGACCATCCCTAACATAACTAACCATAACTGACCATAACCATAACTGACCATCCCTAACGATAACTGGCCACTCCTAACCATAACCATAACTGACCATCCCTAACCATAACTAACCCCAACCATAACTGATCAGTTGGTAAACTTTTATAGTTATATATTATATGTAGTTATAGGGCTGGACGATATGGCCAAAATTGATATCACAATATATTT
>NW_015715134.1:0-265 GCF_001515625.1 Sinocyclocheilus rhinocerous
GCGGCAGAAGGACCCGCCCAGGCGGTCAAGCCGCGAAAGAAGGCCATATAATCGCCATGAGAGGGAGGGCAGACCCTTCCCCCGCACAGAGCGCAGAACAGATGAAAAGTGGAAAAAGGGGCCAGAGAGGGCAGAAAGAAACAGTCCAAAAAATACAATCGCAGGGAGAGAGGCGATTCAGGGATCAGTCGAGACCTAGAACGAATCGAAATGATAGTAATAGGGAAAAAGGGAATTACATAACCCCCGAAAAATGGAACAAATT
>NW_015715135.1:0-265 GCF_001515625.1 Sinocyclocheilus rhinocerous
AGCATTATGGCCTATACACTCCCGGCCTCTAATTGTATTCTGTTATAAGAAACAATTATAACAATACGACAATCAACAATTAATATCCATATTCTAAAGCAGAGCAATTATTATTCTTGATGAATGATATCCAGGATTTCAAGCAACAATATCCATCCAATCCATATCAAAATCTTACTGTATCAATCAGCTTCCAACAAGAGACAGATCTTTGTGATGGGTCTAAGAAGCTCGCTTGTTTTTGTCTTAACTTGAACTCTGCGAA
>NW_015715136.1:0-265 GCF_001515625.1 Sinocyclocheilus rhinocerous
GCATATTATACAGACGCTTCATATTTAATGGTATTCGCTTATGTTAATCGCATTTAATGTTATATTAATACAAAACCTTTGCAGTGGGTTTGTAAGGGCTGTTTTATGTATGTTTGGTCTGAGTTTTTGTTGCATTTATACCGTTTTAACCAGCAGGCGTCACCAGCGTGTGGTGTTTCGAAGCTTCGTAACAGTGCAAAGTAATTGGTTCAGTTGATTTGAAGCTTCAAAAAGGTTTGTTTTTCCCATCACTAATCAGTGCCTC
>NW_015715137.1:0-265 GCF_001515625.1 Sinocyclocheilus rhinocerous
TATGGTATTGTGGCAGAAAGGTGGGGATATCACACATTCTATTATTAATGTAGACGTGTTTTAAATGGTTTAAAGAAGTGTAATTAGCCTGTAATAGCTGTTTTTTGTGCATTTGTATTTATACTAAATTTTTTTAAGCTACTGTTTTTCATAACAAATACCATATAAACCATATAGCTACTTTTTTACATTGGTAGTGAGGCCCATGGTTATAATAATATACTAATGTATTATATTAAGATAGACCAATGATACATTTTAATAA
>NW_015715138.1:0-265 GCF_001515625.1 Sinocyclocheilus rhinocerous
TTCAGCTTTCAGATGATGTATAAATCTCAATTTCATAAAATTGACACTTTAGACTGGTTTTGTGGTCCAGGGTCACAAATGAGATTGATTTGCCTTTCTTTGCATGTGAGCTCTCAGTAGCTCGACTGTGTTTAAAGATTTTCAGGCTGTCGGTTTTCTTTCCACAGGTGGTTTTGCTATCGTATTTCTGGTGAGGACTCATCAGGGCGTCCGTTGTGCACTGAAGAGAATGTATGTCAACAATGAACATGACCTTCAAGTATGC
>NW_015715139.1:0-265 GCF_001515625.1 Sinocyclocheilus rhinocerous
ACTTATATGCACTTTAACAACATGCCATTGACCACCAAATTAATCATAAATGTGCAAAAGGTAATATTTAGTAATTAAAATAAATCAAAGGTTTTCATAAGCTCAAATGAACATTTTTAGCTGGCAAAGAAAAACCAGATGGATAGAGAAACAGCCAAGTGGAAAAAAGAAGTATACCTCTTGGTAAGAAAAGAACAGGGAAAGGGTAAGGAAAAGATATAATGAGCGCACACGGAGAAGAATTCGACCCAGGATGTTTTGGCAG
>NW_015715140.1:0-265 GCF_001515625.1 Sinocyclocheilus rhinocerous
ATACTATTTCTACTAAATTGTTTGTATGTTTTAGGTCAGCCACAACATCCCAGTCATCTAATGGGCAAGTATGTCATATTCTGTAATATAATAAACCAGAATTTGTTTATTTTCTGGGTATTTCTGTGATTATTATTCTAAGTTCTTATTGTGCTGTGTGGTGTTGCCGGTGCTACAGGCCAAGAGTACAACAAGACCCAAACAAATGACCACCTCAGTGGGTGAACTTAAGTCAAGTGACTTCTACAGGTCAGACATAAGAAAT
>NW_015715141.1:0-264 GCF_001515625.1 Sinocyclocheilus rhinocerous
GCAGATATTTAGCAGACATACTACTAATACTCCAATGACTGCTAGCTGACATGTAGTTACAAAGTTACTCATCAACAGTTGTGTAAAGGGTACAAAATAACCATACTGATATTCCAATAAAAATAGTTTAATGCAAATGTGTACACATTCATCTGATCTGTTATCTGATATCTTTATGGCTGTTTGAGAAATTATTATTATTATTATTATTATTATTATTAGGGATGTCCCGATCAGGTTTTTTTGCCCTCGAGTCCGAGTCCG
>NW_015715142.1:0-265 GCF_001515625.1 Sinocyclocheilus rhinocerous
TTATTAATATTTAAAACAGAGCAAACATGAATAAACCATGCTATAGCATTTATAAACAGGGTTGTTATCGTTAACTATAAACATAAACTGTTACTTAAAAAGAAAAAATTAATAAAATTCTAAAAAAGTAAACTTTTTTTGCAAAATTTTTTTTAAATTATTAATTAAAATTATTATATTTTTATAAAATAAATAAAAATTAAAAAAACTATAGAGAAACACTAAACATTAATACATTAAAGGGAGACAACCTAATTCAAAACAT
>NW_015715143.1:0-265 GCF_001515625.1 Sinocyclocheilus rhinocerous
ATAGATAACGAGTATGATGGGTAATTTTGATCAAATATGCGAACTATTATTTATTTCTTTTTTTAGACTTAAGACCTAAAAGCCATTAAAAATCGCAATACAATACAATATATATATAGAGAGAGAGATTCAAAGAAGCTAAAATGTGAATTAAAAGCACAATATACGTTGCTTGGTCACCTTACCTGAGGAACGACTCGTGTCAATTACAATTACAAAACTTTTCTCATCTCCTCTATGTTAAAGAATAACAGTACTTCCTCAT
>NW_015715144.1:0-265 GCF_001515625.1 Sinocyclocheilus rhinocerous
ATCAACGTCTTGGATCAAGGTTGACTTTCCTGCTGAATTTTCTTTTGATTTTGCATCATTTTTCGCAGTGTGTGTCTATTTCACAACACTTAGAACGTGTCATGGTCATATTTCACCCCATAATTATAAAACAACACTGTAAAAATGTATAATAAAAATAAAAATGTATAATATGTAAAATGTAATAGATTTTGTTCATAGAAAATGAAATAATATAA
The DNA here is from genome assembly GCF_001515625.1 of Sinocyclocheilus rhinocerous. NCBI lineage: Eukaryota > Metazoa > Chordata > Actinopteri > Cypriniformes > Cyprinidae > Sinocyclocheilus > Sinocyclocheilus rhinocerous. The sequence continues at coordinate 219 of NW_015715144.1, forward strand.
TAATTAAAATTGATGTCATGTACAAATATATAAAAAATATACAAATA
>NW_015715145.1:0-265 GCF_001515625.1 Sinocyclocheilus rhinocerous
ATCACATTTTGGGCCTAATACATAATTTCATGTTTCCATATTTCCAGTAGCCTACCTCGATTCATACACTGCTGAAGCAAATATTAAAAGTGCAACAAACAATAAGAAAATGGGTTATAAATGTACCCGAGTATAACAACTCAAGATGTTTAAAGTGAATTCTTAACACATCTGCAGTTATACATATTGAGTGTAACTTGTATTGCACTGATTAGCTCCATTACCCCTAAAAGTTACGAAAAATAGTACTAATTCATATTAGATG
>NW_015715146.1:0-265 GCF_001515625.1 Sinocyclocheilus rhinocerous
ATCATGCACGATTCAGTTTTCAGTAAATCTCATTTTAAGCATCTTCGCCTTTTTTAAATGCAAAAACAAGATAAGAATCCTCGTTTGCAGTGAAAGTATGTCAACGTTGTTCAAATCCACAAGACAGTCTGCTGGCTTTCTTCACAGAAGTTTCATGCCGTTCACACTCCCTGCGATGTTAGGATTTACATCTCAGTTCAGACATCGATTCAACGCTCTCAGCAGCAGTATTACAGCCTACGGTACACTCACACTCACACTCACA
>NW_015715147.1:0-265 GCF_001515625.1 Sinocyclocheilus rhinocerous
AACAGCAAAAGCATAATTTGAAAACATACGTACTTTTACCTAAGCAGACGACACCTGCATCTTCATGATGACCACAGTTATGTGTTCCAATAGAAGGATGTGAGCACTGTGCGAGCAATGATTCACTTCCTGAACATCCCACATCATCCAACCAGATCTGACCACTACCCTGGCTAAAATTAGCACTGCCACGTGCACTAACAGCTGTTCCACATCCCAGCTGTCTGCACACCACAGCAGCATCATTCATGTCCCAGTCATCATC
>NW_015715148.1:0-265 GCF_001515625.1 Sinocyclocheilus rhinocerous
ATCCGGAACGGCATTCCATAATATATATATATATATATTTAAATCTGATCGTGTGGACAAGGCTTTTATTTTGGTGGGACGTCATGACGTCATAAGGCCGCGTCGCGTGCTCTCGCGTCTGTGACTCTGCTGAAGAAAGGTTGGTGTTTTTATTACTCATCTGAAGTGTTTAAATCAGTACAGCGCGTTCAGTCAATATTATACAGACCGGCGAAATTAACTAGTTATTAAGGAATGTAACATTGTAATGTTTGTAATATCAGCG
>NW_015715149.1:0-265 GCF_001515625.1 Sinocyclocheilus rhinocerous
ATATTTTATTATGTTTGATAATAATAGTAATATTTTTAAACTATTTATGTTCATGTATTGTTACTTGACTGATTGTTATCTCTTTACAAAGTAAAGCTCACAAACTATTTACAGCAGCAAAGTTGTGAAAAGAGCTGTTCTCTTTTTTTGTCATTTGTAACACTGTGTCAAGTGTGTCTGACGATTCGAACATAATTTAGTGCAGCAAACCTACAGATGTGACTTCCTGATAACGTTCGGGGTTCAGACACACTCTCTCTGTTTA
>NW_015715150.1:0-265 GCF_001515625.1 Sinocyclocheilus rhinocerous
ATCATATTTACCAAGGGTGCCAATAATTCTGACCACAACTGTATAACAGTGTATGACATCACATTCCTAGCTAACTAACCAATATGGACAATGAATTTCTTTTGACACTGAATTAGGTAAAAGGAATTAATTGAATTGTATTATTGCACTGATCATGTTGAGACTTTGCTTTATACAAAAACAACAAAACCCAAACCAGTCAACCAGTCAGGTTTTTGACCAAAATTTGAATTTTGTTTCTCCCAAAGTGGCCTGTTGCAAATTA
>NW_015715151.1:0-265 GCF_001515625.1 Sinocyclocheilus rhinocerous
ATCTAACTGTAGTTATAGTATAACTGTATAACTTATCTCTTACTCATGTGATAAAATATTGAAACATGATGAAAGATGAAAGCAGGAAGATCCAGCGCTACAGATTACTGACTATTGATCAATAAAATCCTCAGAGAGTCAAGAGTACAGAAGGTGTTTCTCACGTTATCTAACTGTAATTATAGTATAACTGTATAACTTATCTCTTACTCATGTGATAAAATATTGAAACATGATGAAAGATGAAAGCAGGAAGATCCAGAGC
>NW_015715152.1:0-265 GCF_001515625.1 Sinocyclocheilus rhinocerous
CCTACTACTGCCTGTGGATGGAATTCACGGTTGTCTTGGTTACTTATTTTTTTCCTTTCACTGAATGTCTAAAAATAATGTCCAGCTCTCGACGAAGAGGACGGCCGCACTGTGTTCTGCAGAATAAGTAAATCATTACATCACCAGCAATGGTTTTGTTTTGAAAAATCTTAAACGCACTCCTGATAATTTACAGAATAGAACAAGCACAACCGGTACAGACGCAATGGAAAATTCCCAGCTAAACCAAATATGAGCATCAAAA
>NW_015715153.1:0-265 GCF_001515625.1 Sinocyclocheilus rhinocerous
ATGGGTGCCATCAGAATAAGAGTCCAAACAGCTGATAAAAACATAGCAATTATCCACAAGTAATCCACACGACTCCAGTCCATCAATTAGGTGAATGTAACATAATGTCCACCAAGACGTTTTTAACAAACCATTTCTCTATCCATAATATTGCTTTCACCAGTGAAAAAGTAATCTTGTCTGAATCAGGATATAACAGGGTGGCCGCGTCCTTAAAAATTCTTAAAATGTCTTAAATAAAGTTTTCCTAAAATAAGGCCTTAAA
>NW_015715154.1:0-265 GCF_001515625.1 Sinocyclocheilus rhinocerous
AAGTCAGAAGTACATGTTTGTATTCTTTGCATTTATGTTAAAATGTGTATTTGCAATTGTTCTGTCATGTCAGATTATTGTATTTGGATTAAACCACTTGGTATCACTCAAAATATCTCTTTTATTTTATTTATTTTTTTTTTTTGTGCCGTTTTATGCAGAATTTATTTTACAATTAATGAATGAAGGATTTTTTTATTATTTACTTATGTTCACTGTAAAATCTAAAATAACAGAAAATTATCCAGTCATTTTATGGACATTT
>NW_015715155.1:0-265 GCF_001515625.1 Sinocyclocheilus rhinocerous
CATTCATTTACCATTCATTTGATTGGGTGAACCAGCCGTCAATACTGAGTTCCAACATGCAAAGCGAAAAGCGCAAATGATTGAACAGAAAATGAAGTCTTCGTTTGGTCATGTTATTTTCGACTTGAAGCGGCGCTCCGCAATGCGCAGACCGATCGGTGTATGACATCAAAGAACCGCTTCTAGTCGAACATTCCGCTGAATGTCGAATTACGCTGAGTACTGGGTGTCATATCACTAGTCTCTCTACTGCAAATTTTAGCAA
>NW_015715156.1:0-265 GCF_001515625.1 Sinocyclocheilus rhinocerous
ATTAACTAAAATATATAAAGAAAAAATTTAAAAAAAAATAAATAAATAAATAAAATTAAAAAATATATTTTGCCCTCCATATAAGCATCACTTGTTTAGTCAGAAGGTCTTTGCATAGTTACTGGAGGTATCCATGTTGTAAATAATAAAACAATGCATTTGTGAGTTGTGGTCTGTTTAATGTAAGTACTGTTGGGGAATTGTTTGAAGCATTTAATGACCTTACTGCTGTTATTTCTGATGCTGTTTGTTGGACTTGTTTTCC
>NW_015715157.1:0-265 GCF_001515625.1 Sinocyclocheilus rhinocerous
ATTACTTCTTTGCTCCGTGAATTGTACTTTTTGTTGTCCCTCCAATGTCTCCACCTCTTGTTCAATCTCCGACAGTCTCCTCATTCTCGATGCTTTAAATTTTGAAGAGAAAGCTATACAAAACCCTCTTATAAAACACTTGCAAGTCTCCCATAATATCTGTGGATTTTTACAATGTGATCTATTAATCTCCAAGAACTCCTTAATCTGTTGATTAATTTGCACCATAAATTCTGAATTTGTCAACAGACTGTCATTAAATCGC
>NW_015715158.1:0-265 GCF_001515625.1 Sinocyclocheilus rhinocerous
ATTAGCAGTTTTGAGCTACCTCATCTCAACCTGATGACAATAAAACAGCAAGAGAACAGCTGACAAACAGCTCATGCACAGTATTACACAAAGGTAGTTAGTGCTGAATAAGCAAGCAATGTTCCATTGCAATCAAACTGCAGTTTGGTGTAAGCTTGTTGATAACAGACCAAAACAAAAAGGTTACAGTCCTATAAGAGGTAAAGTTGTTTTTAATGATTGACCCCTAGTGCTCAAGGGAAAGATGGCTTGTGGAGACATCTAG
>NW_015715159.1:0-265 GCF_001515625.1 Sinocyclocheilus rhinocerous
ATTCAGCTCTGACTACAGTGAAAACAACTGCTGTAGAAACAATGCTCACTCAGAAATTGGAACTAAATTTCACAAATACTTAAATAGAAATGTATGAAAGCTTGTTTCTGCCACAGGATGAAACGTTTTTTTTTCTTCTCACAACTCAAACCTTTTCTCTTGCAATTCTGGGGAAAAAAAGAACAACAACAACTCAGAATTGAGATTTAAACTCATAATCGCAAAATAAACTCAGAATCACTATATAAACTCAGAACTGCAACAT
>NW_015715160.1:0-265 GCF_001515625.1 Sinocyclocheilus rhinocerous
CTGCCTGCTCCTGCTTGGCTTTGACTCTCACCTGAGCGATTTCAGCATTCGCCCTGCGGGTGCCACATGGTCAGAATCATGCCATCATTTCATATTTCTAAGGACTCTCGCACAGTGCAAGTCTAACCCTTCATTCGCCTAACAGTTGTTGTTCCGGGCAACAGAAACCTTGTACAAAGCAAAGCATATTAAAAACATATGCATGTGAAAGTTCTGTACGTACTTATCCAGTTTCTCCTCAGCATGGATCTTCAAGGCCTGGTAG
>NW_015715161.1:0-265 GCF_001515625.1 Sinocyclocheilus rhinocerous
CTGCTTTCAGAGAAAGTGTGTTTCATTGAAACTGTATGACCAGTGATATTTGTTCAGAATGTACAGAATCATATGCTGTGTAAAATGATTACTACATTCTTGAAAATTAAGATTGAAACAAACGTTAAAGTCTTATTCAGACGTTTGAGCTCTTGTAGCTTTTTCACCCATATTGGGTTTATTCTTTCACTGCTTTCATTTACTGAAAGCTTTTTGTTATATTTCGGTTGTTTGAAACAGATCTAATGCTTCTCTTATTATATGA
>NW_015715162.1:0-265 GCF_001515625.1 Sinocyclocheilus rhinocerous
ATTCTGCAATAGCTAGACAATTCATGTCTTACAGTCAGTGCACACGTACTAAATGTGAAGCTGCTTGTGCAATTGTGCATATACCAGATGAACAGAGCACAAGAGTGTGTAGAAAATGCCTACTGGCAGTGTAGGTATGAAATATGTGCATCTCTGCCTAGAAACTGGACAGGAACATGTGCTCTAATTCAGCTGCATGGTGGAACAATCATTCTACCCAACGAACCACGTGAATTTATGAGAAGAAAGAAAAGGGGACTGCTTA